>NW_006199647.1:2368772-2370825 GCF_000334495.1 Tupaia belangeri chinensis
CCTGCCGGCCCTGCTTTACCTTAGCAAGGAGGCCAAGGGCCCGACATGTTTCGCCAGGGCGCAGTCGGGCCGGCAGAGGACGCGGGCGTCCCTGGGTGGGCTCTCCTCCACTCCGGGTTCTGCGTCGGAGCTGGGAGGGAAGGAAACACGTTCCGTGCAGGGTTCGTCCCCGGGACACGCGCGGGGTCGCTGGTTGGTCCGGCACCTCCGTTGGCCTCTCCCTGACAGCGGGAGCTCCTGCACCGACAGCCGGGCCACGGAGCATCACGGAAACACATCGGTCTTCGGCGTCTGCCCGAGCCCCGAGCCCCGAGCCCCTATGGAGCTTCTCTGTCCCACCTCCA
Source organism: Tupaia belangeri chinensis (assembly GCF_000334495.1). NCBI lineage: Eukaryota > Metazoa > Chordata > Mammalia > Scandentia > Tupaiidae > Tupaia > Tupaia belangeri. The sequence continues at coordinate 2,369,117 of NW_006199647.1, forward strand.
CGCCCACAGGTCCACGTCCTCCCCTCCAAGAGCCCGAGGTCGCTTAGACTGGGCTGTCTCCGATCCGGAGCGAGTGCGCCGACCTGCCTTAGTGAAGTGGAGGAGCACCCCCGTCTACTCGCTCTGTTCCTCCGACCGTACCACGGCGGGCCTGGGCTCCAAGACAAGGCAATCTTTACTTTTAAAAAGAAACAAAAATCAGAGAGTAGGGTGTATTTTAGAAAGATTTTTATAAAAAATAATGTTTTTTAAAATTGTGGCTCTTCCAAATTTCAGATGGAGGGGGGACTCCCAGCACCAGATGTGGCTGAGGACATGGGGCACAGTGGTTCTAACCACTGAGCCTGCCGGACAGTCGGCAGCTCTCATCCCCACGCCCACCCCGCCACCCCTGCGCTCCACCCTGCTGGCACCCCTGCCTCTCACCCACGTCAGCACTCCGAATAAGAAAACGGAGGCATTTCAATTTCTGAAAACTGTAAGGAAGTGGCAGAGCCGGGAACTGGAAGCCGAGTAGTCTGGCTCTCAACCCGTCACCTTGAACCCTAACTAAAAGGAGCAGGGGACTTCGCGGCAGTGACGCACTACACCCACGCCACTTGGGCCACGGAGCTCTGCGAGGACAATGCGGTGTCCTGCTCAGAGACCGCTGTATTTCACAGAAACTGCTCGTTTTAAATAGCGCCTTATAAAGACAGGCAGAGTATGCAGGGAAATATGAATTTGAGGTTTCAGATGAGCAGTAATCATGGCGTCTTTCCTGAAGAATTGTAAATAACAGAGTAATTTAAAGCGCTACTAATGAGTTAGATGATTACTATTCAGAAATCACACGTAAACGCATCAAAATCGAGAGTGCAAGCAGCACACCACGCAGCACACCCTCCAGGCTCAAACGACCTCACGTCTGGCGAGAGTGGGGAGGGGGTCAGGGGCTGGCAGTGGAGACGCGTCCTCACAGCTCACCTGGCTGTGGCGCCCTCAGCTGAGTCAGCACAGAGGCCTGGCCGGTGCAGAGCTCTGAGCACAGACCTCCAGGTGTGCTGGGGAGGGGGGCAGAGGTGAGGGTGAGGGAGCAGAGGGGCGTCTGTTCATGTCTTCTGTGTCTCTACACTCATTTCTTCTTAGCATTTAAATATGTAACTGTTCCATTCCAAAAAAGCCTCCTATATATTAAAATCTGGAATCTAAGGTAAAATTATGTAATAAAAACCTTTCGCCCTAAGAGACAATTGTTTTCCTTGCTGTGTGTGCATTTGTGTGCATGCATGCATGTGTGTGTACATGGTGTTGATAGACAAGGTCAATGTACTCCCACCTCAGCCATGCTGGGGGCTGGGCCTGCACTTACTGGCCACCACACCCAGCTCCCAGGGCCGGGAATCAAACCCGGGCTCCCACGTGGACTCAGCCTGCTGACCAGCGGCGCTCACCTGCGGCTCCTGCCACGGTGCCAGGCCACTGTCTTCACTTCTTTAACACTCACTCCCCCACACTGGTATGGAACAGTCCCCTGCCAACATCTGGTGAGCATCACAGACATGCAAGGCGGTCTCCGTGTCAGAATCGACGTCTCCAGGAGAACACGGCAGCCGGGGAACTGACCACATGCCAGCCGTGGAGGTGGGCGGAGGCCCCACGTGCTGCATCCCATGAGCTGCTTTCCCGCCTTTGTCATCGGGGTACAGTGGCGGGGGGGCGGGGGGGGG
>NW_006199647.1:2370866-2392151 GCF_000334495.1 Tupaia belangeri chinensis
GCCCAACAGGAGAACTCTGGGCTCACAGCTCCGGACCAGGAGCGGCGGTATGCACGGCAGTGATGCCTCTTCATCAAAGCAGCCAGGGGGATTTTGCGTCCTCTCCCTCCCTCTGTATCCCTAGAGCCGCCATGGACTTCCTGATCTCCGTAAGCCTTTGATTGAACGGCGCCCGGGAAGGGCAGGTGGCTGAGGCCCAGCGCGGCTTCTGGGTAATGCAGAGTGATTAGTCTCGCGAGCGGCCGATGTCCGGATTTACCGGCTTAACACACTCAGTTTTTCTGGACCAGAGGCAAATGGACCGATTTGCAGAAGAACGGGCTTAACTGGAAAGCAATAAACAAACCCCGTTCTCTGTGCTGAGAGGGCCCAGTCTGCTCAGCTCCCTGCATGGCCGCTCTCTGCCTCTGGGGGGCGCTGAGAGGGCCCAGTCTGCTCAGCTCCCTGCACTGCCGCCAAGTATTCCTGCCATGTGGAAAGGGACCTCCGCTTCCCGGGCTGGCGCTGCTTTGCAGTCACGGGTGCCAGCCGGCCCCGGGCAGTGCTGGAAGAAACAGGAAAACGCCTATCCTCCAGCCCAGGGGGATGGGAGAGGGAGCGCCCAAGGTCTGGCCCCACCCAGGCTCTCCACGTCGGTCTCTGCCAGTGTTCACCTCAGTGGGCTCCTGGCCCGTCCTGAGGAGGACAGTGCACCCCGTACCCACGGTGCTGACGGGACTAGAGCCAGGCGTGCTCACCCATGATGCACTGTGGGCACCACACGGGCTGACCGCCTCCGCTTCCTTCCATACTGGAGGAAGGGCCAGGCACAGACTGTCCCGGAGAGAGGAGAGCTCGCAGGCTACCCATCCGCCATCCCCAACCTGCTTGGTCATCAGGATCCTGGGGCTTTCCAAGGCCCAGGGGCAGGATTCTAGCAGCAGCCAGGTGGGACCAGCTCCCCCAGCAGCCTCAGCCCCTGTGCAAGGCCAGGTGCACTGGTGACTCCTCCCCGTCTCTGCGCTATTGCTGCAAGACACCACAGTGTGGACGAGCCCTGGGGCGGGGGCGTAGGCCGGTGAGCTCACGCGTGCAGGAGCTCGGCCGCGACTGGCCTCCACACCGTCGACTTTAAGTTCTCTTTATTTCCATGAGCAAGAGAAACGGAGAGACAGAGACATGGAGAGACAGAGACATGGAGAGGTGGAGACAGCAGTCCCGACCAGGTCTCAAGTCCATAATCCCCTACTTCAGCTGCCCGAATAGGGGTGCAGCTGCCCCACAACTCCAGGGCTCGGCCGCGGGGGGTCCTGTTCCACCAGCAGACCGCTCGGGGCAACGGCGACTCTGCTGAGAAAACAGCTGGGGCAGAATGAAGGCCGGGGCCTCCTGGAGGTGCCCACAGTCTCACCGCAGGGACCCCACCCTGGAGGTGCCCACAGTCTCACTGCAGGGACCCCACACTCAGCTGGGGAAGCCGTGGCCACCGAGTCAGACCAGACCCCCACGGTGCCGGCCCTGAACCCTCTGGACACGCGCTCACCCACCTGCGGGTTGGTTTGCTCCGGCCAGGAGGGCACCTGCACAGGCCCCCGCACACGGGGTGTGGGAGCCTTAGGGGTCACTCACAGGATGGAAGCCTCCACAGAGGGGCAGGGTGTGCGCGTAGGGTCCTGCGGAAAGCTGGCGGTTCCTCTGCAGTGACCAGGTGAGCCCGCGATCCCTCTCCTGGTGTGCACCCGGAGGACTGGAAGCAGTGCTCAATCGAACGCTCACACACGAGTGTCCCAGCACATAGCACCGAGGCTGAGCTGAGGGTGCAGCCACGCCCACCTGCCGTGAGCGCATGCACCGCCACAAAGCGCCACTCGCTGGGCCCGCAGAGACCTCTCACCTCGAGCTGCCTGAGAGGGGCCAGGCACAGACGGTCCCACTGTCGACCGCACACAGAAAACACCCAGAGCAGGCGGTCCACATGGTGGCTGCCAGGACTGTGGGAGGAGGCCTTGGGGAACGGCTCAGGGCAGCAGGATGGAGACGGCCCGGGACTGGGTGGAGCGGTGGCCACGGACGTGTGGGAGCATTGAACCGCCGAGTCTCCACGGTACCCAGGACCCCACAGGGACCACGCTCTGAAGTACACTCCACCGAGTGGTTCACCCTAAGTGCTCATTCTGCTACGTGAACGTCGCCCTCATGTGTATTTAAATGTTTTAGTATACTCACTTAAGTGGCACGGGTATGATACACACACTTCAACACAAGTAAGAGAAGTTCAAATAGCGAGTCAAGGAGAAGCAAGCGGCACTGCATGCGTGTCCTCGCAGCCCTGCAGGTGTGCTGTCACAGAAATCTCCATTAACAAGAATATTTTTAAGTACGAACATATCATCAAATATATTGCTTTATATTTTTTAAAATTTGCTACAAGGCATGTGTGCTCACCAGAGAGACACAGAGAGAAAGAGAGAAGGATGGTGGCACAACAATCCCTTCTCCATCTCTCCCTCCTTTTGGGAGTTTGGGTGCACACACACATACACACACAAGCACACATGCCGGGTGTTTTCTAAGCCTCTGGTTCCAGGACTCAAACCATGCAGTCAGTCACATGGGATTCAGCTGCCTTGACCACCACACCACCAGCTGGCATATAATTAAGTTTAATATTCACTTTGAACAGTAGCCATAGCTAAAAAGGACTGCTCTGTATACTAGGGGAAACTCACCAAGTGGAGAGAGCGGGCCCGAGCACGCCGACCCATCCACCAAGTCGCTGACAGGCAGCGCTGTTGCACAACGCGCTATTTACATTCAGAACAACGTTCGGATTTGCTAGGAAACGTGTACACAGCGTGATTTTCAGGCTTCCGCGTCCACGACTCAAACTGCAGTTGGCCATGTGGGAGTCCAGCAACGTAACCACTGAAAGAAGTTAAAAATTTCTACCACCAAGCCTAAAAATTAAAAAGTGTGCAATTCTGTAAGCGTTTTCTCAGTGATAAACATAATCGATGATAAAAATCACCTGATAAGTGAAAATTTTCCCAATCAGATTTTTAAAATACGTTCTCCGAAGTCGGAAGTGTATTTCAGCTGGCCTGCATTTCCTAAGCATGCTGTAATCTCTCGCTCCTGCCTACATGGTTCAGGCAGCGGTGTCACCGCCCTTCCTGGGTGCAGCACAGGAAGGCGAGACCTCTGACCACCTCCGGTCCCACCCTGGAAGGGCCCGTGCAGCTCCCCTGGCCAGCCCGAGGTGACGAGGTGACGATGGCTCTAGGGGCCACTCCACAGGGCATGGAAGGCACTTACCATGCTGGGTTTTACCCTAACAATGTCATTGTCACCTCGGAGCACGCATGCTGCAGTGTCGCCACGTCGAGAGCACGGAAGTGCGTACTCATGCCAGACACGCCGCCCCTGGTGGCTAAGGGTGCTGGATCTCACGTGGCTGTCTACCGCGAGTGAACCGGGCCTAGAGCTTGGAAATGTGCCAGGCCCACTAGGGACACTTGCTTTCAATCCCCTCTCCCTGTCTCTATCTCTCTGTCTCTCTCTGGCAAGTGCATACACCTTCTGGCCAAAACAAAAAAATCAGCACAGATGGGACTTCTACCTTGTCCTCTCCCACCCGTGGAGCAGACACCGGTGCGCCCAGGGGACACTCTGCAGGACTCGAGTGTGGGGCTGGGGCGGGAGGGTGTACTTCGGGCTCCCGGCCCCATCCTAATCACAAAGTGGTTTCACCAAACATTTGATATAGTTATTGTCTGAGCAAATAAATACCCCCTCCAGCTGTTCCTCCAGAAGATAAAACCAGTTGGTGAAGTTAAATTACAAGTAAGTTGTTTCGGGACTATTTTCACGTTCTTGGCTCCATCTGCACTCAGACTGTGCCTTGTTTGAGAGTCCAGGGATGAAAAGCAGCCAAGGAGCTAATAAAACCCAGTAATGGAAAGCGAGAGCCCGGCTTCCCAGCCCCCCTCTGCGCGCCCTCTGCCCTAGGGCACATTTTTACAGCCTTCGCTGCACCTTCTAAAATGTTACCCAAAAACCTTGCACCTCAACAAAGAGCTTGTGGCTTTAGATACTGTATTTTATGGAAAATAAGTATAATTTATTTAAACCTCTGAGACTAGCAGATGGTGTAATGGTTACATCGCTGGACTACCACATAGTCAACCGCGGTTCCAGTCCCAGACCCAGAAGCTTAACACTCACGCCGGGCACATGTGTGTGCGTGCCCAAGATCCCGAGAGGAGAATGGAGGAGAAGGGATTGCAGTGTGGCTGTCCCGCCTAGGGGGTGGTTTCTCACTTTCTGTGTCTCTCTGTCTCTCTGGTGAGTGTACACACCCTATAGCAAAAACCTCTCTTAAAAATAAAAATAAAAAGCCTCAGGCAGAGTAGTTTCTTTTCCCTGCCTTGCTCTGGTCCTGCCGGGAGACCCAGTGCCCTGGAGTTGGAGGCAGGACAGCCCGTCAGGGGGAACCAGCCCCAGAGACCTCGCGTCACCCATGTTGCCAGGGCCTGCAGAAGGCCTGCACCGTCAACAGCTGGCTGCGCGGCACCGCTCTCCTTACTCAACTCGCCTCCTCCGTTCTGACACCGGAGGGGTGCACGCCAGAAATCGTACCCCATCCTAAAGTGAACACGGGCGTCTGCACCGCCCACCGCGGGATGTCAGCTGTTCTGTCCTGCTACCCCGCCACACATGGACCTGTCTATGCAGCCTGGCCCTTCCTGGGGCTGGCTTCTACCTGCGGTGTGCCCATCGGATGCAGTGTTCGTCATCCGTGCACACATGTGACTTGCACATGTATGTGATCAGCACACACGTGTGGCCTATACGTGTGTGTTACCTGTACCTGTGTGTTCTGTACCTGTGTGATCTACACATGTATGTGTTATGCACGTGTGTGACCTGTACGCATGTGTGGTCTGAGCACTACATGACCTGTACATGTATGTGGTCTGTGCACATGTGTGATCTAGACACGTGTTCTACGGCCATGGCCGTTCTGGCCATGACAGCCTGAGTCGGCCTCTTCAGGCGGACAGTGGTCACAGGAGCCCTGCCACGCTAGACGTGCAGTCGGCCCTGGCGGACACGGGCCGTCGTCCCCCACTGCGGATCGCCACGGCTCCCCAACCCGCCCAGGCGTCTCCTGGTGACGGCCACACATTGTCTCGCTCTCTCCTTCTGTCACTTGGCGTAAAGTGCCCCCTCTGGGCGGCAGGGCCGTCCTCACGTGAGAACCAACGCACTAATGAACTTTCACGTCCTCCGTCAATGCCCTGCAGCCCGGGTGATCTGGACCCACCAGGTCTGAGCGCTGGTGACATCACTGTGACCGTGTCATCCCGTGACCGGAGGCAAATGGCTTTTATGCTCTGATCCTGGCGGGTGCTTGGCCACATATCTTATCGTGAAATGTGTGAGGGCATGGATGCAAAAGCAGCTCAAGGCCCAGACCAAAGGGCCTCCACACCATAGGTGCCGGGAGGTGCGTGCCTCGCTGCCCTCCCCCGTGTGGGCCCGGGCAGTGGCTCGCCCTCACTTTCCTGTTTATGGCCAGGCAGCCTGGAGGAGGCAGGCCTTGTCCCGGCCGCTGCCGGAGGCGGTTCAGGGCACCCCGGGGCCCACGCCGCAGCCTTGGACATGAAGCTGCTCTGTCTCTTAGCTGCTGCGCGCAGAAGGGCTTTACGATATCACAGACTGTTTGTTTCATCTAACGACATTTTTCTACTTACATTACATTCTTCTTGTTGAAAATCGACTGCCACCCCCACAGACTTGCTGGGTTACTGTACATGTAGCTCTCTCACCTGAACTGCTTCCGTGTCATTTTTAAAGATCGTGTCATTTGTAACACTTTGAGAGAAGAAACCAAAATTCAAACTGGCTGACGCTTTCTCTCGTTTAGTTTCACACGTAAAACTTGTCGCTAACACCTGTATCGGGATACGCAGACGCGTCACTCTGTCCAGCTCAGTCTCAGGAGCGGCGATCTACCCACGCCCAGGGGAGCGGGGATGAACCCACACAGGCCCAGGGGAGCGGGGATGAACCCACACAGGCCCAGGGGAGCGGGGATGAACCCACACACGCCCAGGGGAGCGGGGATGAACCCACACACGCCCAGGGGAGCGGGGATGAACCCACACACGCCCAGGGGAGCGGCGACCCACAGACCCCGCAGGCACCCTGTGCTGTCCCTCGGAGTGGCTGGGCTCTCGCGGCTGTGCCCAGGCATGTGTGTCTGTGCAGCATGTACACGTGACCTGGACCAGGGCTCCCACTCTGTCCCGAGCCCTGGTTTGCACACTAGTCCCGACTGGAGGCCTTCGCTGGAGCAGCGTGGATAAGCAGGGCCTGGCGGTGGCTAGGACGCCAGGTTCTCCCCGGCTGAGAGCAGGGCTGTGCTTTGACCTCCCGTCGTAACGGCTTCTCCTTCCCAGAAGTCACCGGGAGCACAAGGACTGGCAGGGGGGGTTAAGATGGCTTAAAAGGCAGGGAAAGGCTTCCACGCTGGTTTTCAGTCCTTCGACTTGGGAGTTTCTAGTTTGGTAATTATAATACTAAAATCACAACAAACTGCAACTAGTTGGATGTTTTTTATCTAGAGATTGTTATAATTGAGATATGTAGTACTGTCTGCAATTTTTCTATTTGAAGACAAAAGGCTTCACCAGAGGGAACACAAAAGCTTCCTTCGCGTTATGAGTTCTAGCCGGCTGTGGTGACTGGGCAAGCTGGCTGTGCGGAAACAAGGACTGGTATGTCCTCAGCGTGGGCTACGCGGCTGGCATGTACACGCACCATACTCGGGACTTCGAATGTCACCCTCCGAGCCAGTGACTCTTCTGCTGCTTGCCCAGAGCAGGCTCCCACCCCGAGGGTGAGCCCATGCCCTGCCCCCCAGCTGTTGGCCACGGCACACACGAGACCCGGGAACGTTCTGGAAGGCGCCGGGACGCAGCAGCACACACCGCTGAGCTCGTCGGGGAGCTGAGCATGGAGCCTGGCTTGTCCCGGTGACCCTCGGCCCTCGACCTGCCTGCTTCTCGCCCTTCTGCGGGAACGGGGCAGCAATGCTCTGTAAACCTGCAGAAAGGTGAGACGCGGAGAGGCCGGAGCGCCGAGCCCCCGCCCTCTGGCAGGCTGGGCCGTGGGAGGAGGTGGGCCCGGAGGTGGCTCTCAGCATCACTCACCCAGAGCGCCTTTATCTCGTGTCGTGTCCGGCCTCTCTGCAAGCCCTGTCAGGCATGCTGTCCGGGTATCGCTGGTCTTATCTCGCGACTTACGGCCTTCGAGCGTGCAAATGTGCCCGCGTTCCCACAGCTAGAGACCTTCACAGGGGCTATTTTAGCCCAGGCTGTCCCCGGGAGGGAGGGCCACGGTTCCCCTCACCCCCGTCACCTGCCGAGAAGTTCCCACATGGCCCTGACCACGCCAATCTGCGGCTCTGCTGTCAGAGCCAGGTGCACCCACACCCACAGCCTGGCGTGTCACCTGTGCCAGGGACTGACCACAGAAGCCTGCCTGTCCGACCTGCTCCTCTCCCCAGGCCGGCAGGTGGCCACGCAGCCTGCCGAATCTCAGGTCCTGAGGACCACAGGACGCTAGAAGACACCGACCCAGCAGCAAAGACGGGGACCAGCGACAACGCGGCGACAGACTGTCCGGACTCTGCTTAAAATGTCAGGGAAAAGACGGCCAGTCCTATGCCCCCGTCCGCAGTTCACGCTGAACGAAGATGTCAGCCTGAAGGCACATGCGACTTGAAGATTAGACAGCTAATAATATTCCTCTCTGCACGGCCCTATTTCATTGTAGTCCTCTTATGATCTGCTCATAATCCTTTATAATTAAGCTCCCAGTAGGATATTAAAATGTAATCCAGGGACGCCAACAGCCATGCATTTCCACGGCTGAAGTGGCCACTGCCTCCAGCCACGCTCCGCAAGCACTGGGCGGCTTTAATTTCATCTTTGTAAAGTGCTTTGCCCCCAGATTTAAAGAAAAAGGATGGTTCACGCCTACCCATAAATGCAGCGGAACAGGTCTCGGTTAAACCCCAGCTGTTAAAGCATGTCCCAGGGATAGGCCCGATGAATTTACATTTTCCCCTTTAGAACTAAAAGCCTTGGAGCATCTCTGCAGAAGTGAGGCCCTCTTTTGAGAACGAGCTTCTGAGGCGTGTATAGTCCGTAAAATGGCATCAGAGCACTGCTGTGGGTGTCCCGAGCAAGACACAAAGTTCTCCATTCTGTAGAGAAAGCATCTTGAGGCCCATCCCGTACCCATTTCTGCTACTTCAGTGTATCATCCTCCTCGTGGTTTTACAAATCAGTGTGGGGGCTGGCAGGTGGCGTGGTGGTGAAGGCGCTGGACTCCCACGTGGCCAACCACGATTCAAGTCCTGGACCTGGGGCTTCCTTTCTCACTCTCCCTCGCACTCTCTCTCTGGTCAAGCTGGAAAAATAATAATAATAACAAATAAAGTTAAAATAAAATCATTGTTCTAAAATAATTTCGGTTTTGTCTAGTAACTGAACAATAAGCTTGCCCAAATGATAATTTTTTTTGGAGAGGTTTTTGCTATAGGGCACGTGCACTCGCCAGATAGACAGAGAGAGACAGAGAGACAGAAAGCGAGAAATCACCCCCCAGGGGGGATGGTCACGCCGCAATTCCTTCTCCTCCATTCTCCTCTCGGGATCTTGGGCACACACGCACACGCGCCCAGCGTGAGTTTAAGCCACTGGGTCTGAAACTCAACCTGCGTCGACTACGTGGGAGTCCAGCGACATAGCTAGCCATTACGCTAACTGCTGGTCCCGCCCAAATGATAATTATTAATGTAACACATTAAAAACCCACTTGGATTAACCAAAGCAGTGTCACGTCCCAGTGGAGCTGGGTTGTGACCGTAATCTGCTTGGTAAACCCACTTCAGGGCGGAAATGCTGTGAGAGTATTGTAAACACCAGCATTGGCTGGAGAGTTCTCTTCGACGAGATGATTACAGTCGGCCCTCACTGCCTCCCACTCCTGCCCCTCAGGTAGAGGCCAGGGAACCGGGCGCCGCCACCGGCCCTCGAATGAAAATGTGGCTATGTCTGCTGCAGAACAAACGGTGACAATCACAGTGTGACTTTTTAAAAGACTTTGTTGGGTTCATAATTACAGATAACAAAGCGGGCTCGTGTAGGTCCTTCACCGAGACAAGTGTCACTCTAGACAGCACAGCTGCCTCAGACAGGACGTGCCGACAGGCGACAGCGCGAGGTGCCAAGGCTCGCTGTCAGGCAGCCGATGGCCAAGGCGCGTGGGGGAGGTTTGCTTTCTGTTTTTTAAACAGGCGCAATGGCACGGTTCTAAGGCAATGACCTACAAGTGCCCCCGAAGCTGCTTAAAAATGGTCAGTGTCAGTTAATGGCCGTAGTGTCCTTCAAAAACTTCTGGAACTGTTGGAGAACTCCCATGTTATAGAAAGGTCCGTATGGCCCTAAGCACAGAGGAAACCGGCTACGAGGGGAAGAAGGTCGGCTTCTAGTTCTCGCTAAGAGCGGGACAAGGCCGGTGTAAGACGCAGCCTCGGGGTTCAGGGCTCTACCTCGTGGGAGCTTAGGAACAGGAAGGCAGGAAGGGTGGGGAGGAGAGTGGGCAGGCAAGGGAACTACAGAGCCCAGAAGCGAAGGCTTCGGAGCACAGACGGGAAAGGCCACTGAGCCAGCGGAGGGGAAGGCGTTTTTAGGGGCCTGAGCAGGGGGAGACTGTGTGCTCACAGCTGGAGCCCGCCCCGAGTGTGCCCCTGCACATGTGTGCCCCGAGTGTGCCCCTGCACACGCGTGCCCCTAGTCTGAGACGGTCTGAAGCAGGGGCAGCCATGGCGCCAAGACCCTGTTGCGGGGTTGCCTTTCTCTCTCTCACCCCTTCCCTCTCTGAAGAAGTAAATGAACTTGAAATGAATGACTGAAATATTTTGAAACATTGTGCTAATAAGCCAGCATGATCGTCAGCCCGGCTCAGCCTGCGTTTGCACTTCCTGCTAAAAAAAAGCACTTCTGGCTGAAAGACGGGAGACGCTGAGCTGCCAAGACTGCGTGGCAACTCGGGTGCAAGGCGGACTCACCGCGCACCTGCAGGCCAGGCTGCCTCCCCAGGACCACCCCGCCAGCCGGGGCGCCCTTCTCAGGGGCCCAGCCCAGCAGACCTGAGGGTCGGCCTATCCCACAGGGCAGCTCATTCGACCGTCGGCAGAAATGTCTCCGAGAGGCCTGGAGGCAGGAGCTCTGTCATTTCACACCAGAAGCAAGAATAAACAAAAAATCGAAGCCGTCCCCGATGGGCCCTGCGTCCCCGTGCTCCCATCCAAGCGCTGTGGGTGTCTCGCTCCAATCCTGCCGTGACGTCCCCCCTTGTTAGAGTGACTTTGCCGGCAGGGAGGGAGCTCGCCGCTCTGGTACAGCGTGAGGCCTGTCGGAGTAGCATGAGAACTGTCCCGAGCAGTTAGCTGGAAAACTTTATCATCTCCTCTGAATAGTAATGAGATGTGAGTACATAAATACCGAGCAGTTAGCTGGAAAACTTTATCATTTCCTCTGAATAGTAATGAGATGTGAGTACATAAATAACATGAAGGCGAAGAAAATTAAGATATTATGATGAGGTCTGATATGGTGTTTAATTACATACTGGCACAGCTATACACAACAGGGTTATAACATTTTCTCTTTCTAAGCATTCATAAAATATCAGCAGATGACTATGTCAACTATTATTACCACGAAGAAGAGAGCAGAAACAATCCGAAGAGACACGCAGCAGCCACCCCGGCTCATGGCACATTACCCTGGAAATAAAAACAGCGATGACCGGAAGATCAAAAGGGGGCGTAGAGGGCCAGCCGCTGGTGCGGTGGACTGGACCCCCACAGGGCCAAGACGCTTAAATCCCGGACCTGGTAGCTTGCTTTCTCACTTTCTCTCTCTCTGTCTTTCTCTAATCAAACTAGAAAATAATAATAAATACAGTAAAAATAAAATTATTCTTTTTAAAAAGAGGGGGAAGGTAATTAAAGGTGCTGGACTCCCACAAGGCCGACCACAGTTCAAGCCCCAGACCTGGAGGCTTGCTTTCTCTCTCTGTCACTCGCTCTGTCCCTCTCTGGTCAAATTTAAATAAATAAATGAATAAATAAATAAAGTTAAAATAAAAATAATTCTTTAAAAAGGGGTCGATAGGGAGTACACAGCAAAGATGCACTTGCGTGTGTAAACACACACACATAATGGAGCGGACACTTCCCACGTGAAAGGCTCCTGCAGGTAGGTGTCGAGCAGTTTCACGGGTCAGTGGAAAAGTGAACAATGACAAAGACAAGCCAGAAAGAGTTCATAAGTGGCCAACAACCCTGAGAAGTTGTCATCTTACTGACAGACAAGAGCCAGTGGGAGGAATGAGCCGCATCCCTGCGCCGTGGTGCGGGAAGTGACGGGACAGCCGTAGGACGGCCAGGAGCGGGCACTCGTCCCTGGGGCACAGACGACACGCCCGTCCTACACGGCAACCGGAGACCTCGTTCAAGTCCCAGACACGGCACTCGCTGTCCCATCCATTCCCATCTAAGGACGTACCCTAGGAAACCTAAGTGTGAGAGAGTAGAGTACACACCAGAGCTGTCCAAGAGCCTGGGCTTGCGGACAGCTCATGTGGCAAAAGGAGGCCAGTCGAGTGGAGCCCTGGTGACGCGCTACCCACTAAAGCACACCGGATGATGAAGCGACGACGCTCGGGCACGTCTGTGGAGCAGGGCACACGGAAGTACTGAACGGTCCCGTTCGTGGCCCAGGTGGGACGTGCTGACCTGTGGGGACCCGAGGCTCAGGGCTTGGCCGGCTCTTCTCCACGAGGTGCCCCGCTGCCCCTCCCAGGTGGCGATTGCTTCTGGACCTCCGTGTGTGAGCGCAGGGCTCACTTAGTGAGAAGACTGATGTCTGCTACTGAATCGTGTGTGTTCCGAGCAGTGGACAAATTCTGTTTGAAAAGCTCAAACCACAACACCTCATTAGAGAGTTTTGTTCCAAACTGAAATCATCTCAGATTGACTCGGGCCCGTCTGGGCCGCTCCACCGTCCTGCTGAGAGAGGAGGCGAAATTCTGTCGGCACCGGCTCTCCTCATCCTCGTTCTAACCGGTTGGAGCGCGTCACGCCCGGGCTGTGAGTGCGGCGGAGGCTCGGGCGGCGAGAGCGGGGTGCAGGCCGCTGCGTGCAGCCAGTCCTCGCGTTCTACTGCCGTGCAGACCCAGGTTTCAGAGGGCCATGAACGAGGCCGGCGCTGTTTAGACTACGAGCGACTACGAACACCCCACTGCAGAGCTGATAAGACACAGGCCTGGTAACCAGATAACACCCTACGGCCCGGGCTTGCGACAGGAACGAAGACCGGAGGGGACCTAACACTCCCAGCGGCGGTTTGCAAGATATTGATGGATTGGACAAGCCGCTATGTCCTACACAGCGTGGCCGCTCAAGACGGGGCTGCTTTGTGTCGTGTTTACCAGATGGCAGCCCAGAGTGGCTAGAGCTTTTCGTCTTTCTGTTGAATCCACAGTTTTATGACGCATCTTGGCACTTTTCTTACAACTGTTCTGAAAATAGTGTGTCCTTCACTGAGTAAATATGTCAAAGGCAAACAAGAGTACGTCAGCCTAGGCCCTGAAATATCTACGGGCAAGAGACTGTGTTTAAATCAATTCACTCAGAATCCCATAGGCCAGAGCTCCTTTTTTAAGCTGTGAATCTCCGGGTAAAGTTCGGACACAGAGACTCTCGGTACTCTCTCCTACGAACGTCGGACACAGAGACTCTCGGTACTGTCTCCTACGAACGTCGGACACAGAGACTCTCGGTACTGTCTCCTACGAACGTCGGACACAGAGACTCTCGGTACTGTCTCATACGAACGTCGGACACAGAGACTCTCGGTACTCTCTCATACGAACGTTGGCTCCGGCCTGAGGAGCTCTCCCAGGACATCTGCACGCGGGTGGCTGTGCACTGCCCTGCAGCTGCTCCCCAGGACGCTGTCCTGGAGGGAGAGGACAGGGCGGGAAGCTCGTCCTCCTGTTGCCCAGAGCCGGGCAGTCCACCCCAGCTCACGTCCCTAACTGCCAAGTGTCATCCATGCCTCGGAGGCTGTCCTGGTCTCCTGTGTGTACGTGTTGAGGTTTGTGTCTTCGAAATTGTAATGACACCTGTTCATAACATTTTCAAACGTGACAGAGATCGGGTTACTGAGCAACACTGGAAGCTCCGCGGTTAGTTTAAGTCTCCCGTGGCATGTCCGTATGTAAACCCACTGCAGTCTTAGTGTCCCCTTTTCCTTTCCTTTTATTCTCTATTTCCCTTTTCTTCCCAACCCACTGACACAGACTCCATGAGCTACAGTTCTCTCAAAGGCCCTCCCTGCCCACCCCTGTCTCACTCCCCCGGCCTTTCCCTAACCCCATGTGGCCTGCCCACCTCCTTCCAAGGCCCGCCCGGCCACCGGCCATTACAGCCTCGGCCAGCCATCAGAGCAGCCCCCAGTGCACCCGGTCACCACAGTCGGGCCATTGTGCAACGAAGCTCTATTCCAAAACCCTTTTTGATACCAATCAATATTACATGAACAGGTAACTTTATAGACTTTTACTCCAGGGGATAGATTTTACATTTTTATCTTGTCCTTCTGATTCTAAATTTAGTTTCAAAACTGTCTAATTATGAAACAGAACTTAAAAGAACTGGTCTGTTTTAATCAGCTTATCTTCCAAGGCACTGTTTTACGGTAATCCCCACTCTCACCTGAAGCACGAAAGCCCACTGCCTCATGATACATTATCCCCAACGCCCCGTAAGTCAACCACCTATGAAAGAAATGCAAATTAACAAGAGCAAAAGAAGAGACAGCACGTGGGCCTCAGAGAGCAGCTGGGCAGCTCAGAGGGAGGAGTGAGAAGCCATGCTCAAGTCTGGGCATGTATACCTACTGAGTAGGAAAAAGTAAAATGTGTGTTTTTAAAAACTTGCATAGTCAAGCAAAAACGTCTCGATTTTGCCTCTACGCAATATTCAGCACAATTAACAATTATTTTCCCAAACCCATCCTACCACCACAGGAATCATGCCGGAGCAGATAACTAAGCACTGGCTAGGTCACGCGCACCGTCAAATGCGTGTGAGCCCACGTGCACAAGGGCGCCAACCCTGACCCCCGGTGTCTCACATAGGAGCGTCCTCACCTGCCAGCCGCGCTGCGTGGGAGGGACAGCTTGTCCTTCTTGCTCTTAAAGACGAGTCTACAGTTGAATGGAGACTGAGACCCCGGACGGCAGGATGAGCCCCACTGCAGGGCACCCCAGGGCCTCACCCGCTCACCTCCTGCCTACCCCGGCCACCTCACCTCCCAACCCGAGCAGGCAGTTCTCTGACTTCGGGCGGCGAACCTTCAAGCATGCTGGGTGCCACTCAGCACCTCTCCACCATGGACGTCGACACCCAGGAACTCAGACCGTGGTGCCTCAGGGGCCGGCGAGGGGGTAGTGTTTTTTTTCAAATCAAGATTATTTTTAAGAGGCCTTTTACCGTAAAGTTCTCCATTTCTACTCTTGATCAACTCGTGCGAGTCATTTAAATGCTGTGCGACATTAATTTATATTTACTCGTTGGAAAACTTTGTCTGGTTATTTGCTCATGTTGGAGTCATTGGAGACCAATCTGTAAACAACATTCAAATTCACTGTCATGCAACGAGAATTAGCATGTGTGCGTCTGCATGTGCAGGGCGGCAGAGGGCCAGGGGACTACGCAGTCCTGTTAGGAACCCACAAACAAGTCTTCACAGTAACCCAACATAGCCGAGGGCCGGGGGACCATGCGGTCCTGTAAGAAACCCACGAGTCTTCGCGGTAACCCAACATAGCCGAGGGCCGGGGGACCATGCGGTCCTGTTAGAAACCCACGAGTCTTCACGGTAACCCAACACGGCTGAGGGCCAGGGGACTACGCGGTCCTGTTAGGAACCCACACGAGTCTTCACAGTAACCCAACACGGCCGAGGGCCGGGGACTACGCGGTCCTGTTAGAAACCCACGAATCTTCACGGTAACCCAACACGGCCGAGGGCCAGGGGACTACGCGGTCCTGTTAGAAACCCACGAGTCTTCACGGTAACCCAACACGGCCGAGGGCCGGGGACTACGCGGTCCTGATAGAAACCCACGAGTCTTCACGGTAACCCAACACGGCCGAGGGCCGGGGACTACGCGGTCCTGTTAGAAACCCACGAATCTTCACGGTAACCCAACGCTCATGTTTCTTCGTTCTCTTTTCACCCCTAAACTGCTTTTGACCTCATCTTGACAATTAGGAAGTATTTATAAGCACCAGAGTGGCTCGGGGAAGTGCTGTGTGTATTTTCACAGACTACTTGAGGGGATTAAGACCTTTCAGTACATTCGATCCATCTGCTTCCTCGGGCCCACATTTCAGAGGCGCTGCCAGGTGAGCTGCGTGGGCTGCTCCCAGCCCGGGTTCCAAAAGTTGTGCACAGCAGACCGAGGTGTCCACGCCTGGTGAGAGCTGTCAGCTGTGCGCGCCCTCCCCGCTCACCGTGGATTACTGGGGGGACGAGGGGTGGGGGTGGTAGGGCAGGCTTCCCGCGTCCCCAGCGGTTAGCCCGGCAGCCGGCGTGGCACCACGGGAGGGCTGACAGGTAGCAGGATTTGTCTAAGCAGCCTGCCTGCGAGCCGACAAGGAGAACGGAGTGCTCCGGATTAGCCGTGGATTATCTTGTCAGAGTGAGGCTGATGGACAAACTGCAGAGAGTAAGATGCAATCTGCTCGGGGAGAGAGGCGGCCTGCATCGCTTTCATTTTTCAAGAAATGACAAGAAAAATCATTAATAATTTGTAAACCCACGTGCATTAACTTTTCTCTTTGTTATCCCAAGACCGCGTTTTAGCGTTTGCCACTGTCCTGTGCCTCGTTTGCCTATGACAGATGGCCAGATAGATAAGAAACTGGCGTCATGGAATACTGTCCCCATCTCCCAGGAAGAAAAGGACCCTTCTCCTAACACTGGCTTGTCCCCTGCCCCCCGCCCGGGGGTGAAAGGGACCTTGACATCGGTGGGAGAGTGTGAGAACGGTGTCTCTCCCTCTGTAACAAGTTTAAGACCGCGGTACTACGTACTGAAATTCAAAGCCAAAAAGAAGTAAATAATCATGATGGCTTCAATCCATTTATTACTGTGTAAGACCTGGCATGGGGTTGTTTCTATGAGGGCACTTAAACACCAGGTCTCAGAAACTGCCAGCTAGTTAAGAGGTGAGCACTCAAGGACATTTAATAAAACCAGACTTTGGCCTCTGTAGAGGGGTTCAGACTTCTTCAGTACAGGAGTTGGGAGAAAGCATTTAAAGAACGGTTGTGAAGTAGCAGTGGCCGTAAAAATTCCGTCTACAGACATTCTGGAACATTCCAAAATAAAGCAGGGTTTGTTTCTTCCTGCAAGTTTCTTAATCGACTTTAGCAATTCTTAAAGTGAGAATTACCTACCCACCAAAATGATCAGGTACAGCTCGTCACCAAGACTACGGGGAATCCAGCACATATTCTTTAAGTATCAGGTATTCTGGCTTTTTGCCGAATTAACACTATTAATTTATTCCGGCTTCAAAAATCAAGTTTTGTGGCCTGAAGGTGCAAACATCCGTAGGCTTCCACAGAGGGGATTCTTCCTTCTTGTGCTGTGTGCTGTGTGCATGGGTGTGTGGTGTGTGTGTGGTATGTGCTGCATGCATGAGTGTGTGTTGTGTGTGTGGCATGTGCTGTGTGCATGAGTGTGTGTTTCGTACGTGTGTGTGGTATGTGTTGCGTGCATGAGTGTGTGTGGTGTGTGTGGCATGTGCTGGGTGCATGAGTGTGTGTGTCGTATGTACGTGTGTGTGGTGTGTGCTGCGTGCATGAGCATGTTGTGGCATATGCTGTGCTTGTATGAGTGTGAGCGTGTGGTTTGTGCTGGTGTTTGCTCAGTGTCTCGCTGAGTCGCAGTTCTCTTGTCCCAGCGTCACGAGTCTCTTTTCTAAGTTGCTCTCCTGTGACTGGGGGGATACAGACAGCACCCCACAGGATCTGGCCTGCCCCGCCCGGGAGCCCAGCTCAGTACCTGGCACCCAGGGAGCTTCCGGAAGCCCGTGGCTCTTTCAGACAGAGGGGCTATGCTGGCCGCTGGCTCTGAACCCTCCTGTCTCCGAAGTAGAGACGCGCCCACCTCGTTGGTCTTCAGAGTGGGCCAGGAATGGAACCGAGGCCTCGGCAGCGGCCTCAGCCTGCAGAGCTGAAGCCTCAGCACGCTCCTGTGCCGGTCGGGGCCCCACCTCTGCCTGCGGCTGGGCACTTCCAACCCAGGTCTCCTCCAAGTGGAGGCCGCGTGGCTTTTGTGCGGGCACAGGGCAAACAAGCCAGGTCCTCACTGGTTGCGCGGGCACACGCAGAGGAGGCCCCTGCCGCGCTGTGTGTCCTCTTCCCCTGGTTGGGTCACCTCAGTCTCTGACCCAGAAGAGGCCCACAGGAAGCACTAGATACATAGAATAACCTGCGACACGTGCGATGCAGAAAATGCTGACTTTGCTTTCATTCACAAGCACAGAAGGGGCCTTTGAGAAATGCTATTAAGTGGGTTCAGCCAGTGGCCTAGTGGTTAAGGGACCCTGACGCCACAAGGCCGATTGTGGCTCAACTCCCAACCCTGGGGACTTGGAAAACACACCAGGTGTGGGTGTGTGTGCCGAGCCCTGTCAGGATGGAGAAGTGAAGGCAGGGTCACGGCCTGGCCATACGCAGTGGGCGGGTTCCCGCCCTCCCCTCTGCCTCTCCTCTGCCCTCCGGCAAATCTGTAAAATGTTATGTCACACAATGTCGCTCTAGTACCTGCTAGTACATGAAGCATGAGAGAGAATAATGACTATAAACAGACCCAAACTGTTCATTTGCCACCATAACAGATAAAGTTTCCTTGGCCAGAAACTGCGTGGGTTTCTTATTAATAGTCAATTAAGCCAGTGTATGTGTATAAACATACTTTCAAATCTATGTTTACTTATAACCAGTCAACAGAAGACTATTATTAGAAACTATATTACGCAAGAAAAGCAGCGTATAATATAATATAATTATAATGTTTTTAACAATCAATACCAAGTTGCTTTTACATGTGAGTATACAGCCTTTTCTGATGTCCTAGTGTTCAACAGAAAGTCTTCATTTCACTGCTTTGGTAATAACATAAACAGCTGCTTAAAGAAATATCAGAGTTGACCCCATGATGGCCCACTCCGATCACGTCCACACTGAGGTGCACAAGGAACAGGCTTTCGCTGGGCACTGACAGACTGCCCCGGCTGGGAGGCCGCCCTGCTTCCCCAGGCTAAGACATGGGTGTGGTACCCCTTATACCCTGGGGCGGGGGCCCTGCGTCAGCATCTGAGTGGAAAGTTCTAAGGTCCTAGATTCATGGGGCCCTTTTGTTGCTCTTGCCGGGTTTTGTAACATTTTTGCCGGGTTTTGTAACATTTTTGCCGTAAAGCACGTACGCTCACCAGAGAGAGATGGAGACACAGTGCAGGGGGAAGTCCCGCTCTCCTCCTGGGATTTTGGACACGCACGCACACATGCCCTGCATGATTCTCAAGCACCAGGTCTGAAACTCAAAACACCGTCAGTCATGTGGGGGCCAGCCCCCACCACCATGCCACTCGCGGGCCCGGGGCTTTTTCGTTTTCGTTTTTGCTTTTGATTACAAGACAAGTATGTCATAAATTTGGTTGAGAAGTGGAGAGACTCAGGTTCCTCCTTCTTTCTGAAGAAGTACAGGAAATGGGAGTGACAGGAGCTACAATGTTTCCTTTAGAGGAGTCAGACAGCAACAGCAGTAACTCCTGAATAATAACTACTCTAAACATTTTAGATAAAAATGAAGCCTACGGAAAACATTCGCAAAGGATGTTGATCGAATAAGAGAACTTTATTTAACTGCCACTCGTGTTATGTACATAAGAGGAGTAAGTGTAAAAACAAACACATGGGCTCTGGTTTAGAGGATATAAAAACTCCAAATATTTACCATTTTAAATATGTTAAAAGACTGGCAGGGGAAGAAGAGGCTTTGTAGAGTCCTGTGAAGAGCACCGAGGAGTCATTTCAATGAGAAGGCACCGCCCCAGATCTCGCCCAGGGCGAAGCCTTTCCCACTCTCTCAAAGGTAAGAGTTGCCATGGGCCACGGAGCTGTCTCCTCCATGACTGCAGTACTAGACAGCACGTGGGCTCGGAGAGGGTGTAAGCATTCAGTGAAGAAAGATGGAGTAGGAGAAAAATCCACACACATTCAAGATGTCTCTGAACTTCTGAAACCAGACCCCTCCGTCTTAACGGAGCAAAGAACCTACTGCCTTATAACTCCTTCACGAACGGCAGCAGCTTCCCCTCCAGTCCTACGGAGCTCACGGCAAGGCAGTTCTCCTGAACTAATTTGCCGTGCAGCTTTCTTTGGATGAGAGTATAAACGTGTATCTTTGTGGGCTTTATGGTTTGCTATCTTTACAAATCATAACAAGATCACCAAATTGTAGAGGTACTTTACGTGCCGTGAACTTCCTAGCATGAAACACAATGCCACTGAAGTCAAAGCAACGAGGCACACGGCGTATCTGCGTGTCCAACGTCCAGTTCGACATGAGGCTGGACGCGCTAACCGGCTGGGAATCCGAACACCTTAACAAAAGGGCCTTCGGGGGCAGAGAGGTCGGAGCCCGGGACTATGGACGCACAGTGGGAAGGTAAGGAATATGCATCTGCAAAGTTTGGATGAGGAAGGGGAAGGGTAACAAAGGACAGAGGGGCCCAGGGCCAAGGACCTTTTCCTACAGTGAGAGACGGGGTCCCTGTGCCCTGGGACACCAGCAGGGCAAGTGTGAAGATGGGGGCGTACCTGGCGGTGGGTGCAGGAGTCCGGGGCCACAAGGAGCCCGGCGAACCATGGCAACGGGAGAAGGACGCCTCTGCGACGAGGGGAAGGCTCTGTCACGGTTTTGTCACAGGGCACATATGTTCGCCAGTGAGAGACAGGAGAGAGAGAGAACTCACCCCGGGGGGCACACGCAACCCCTTCTCCTCCATTCTCCTCTAGGATTTTGGGCACACATGCATGCACCTGGCCTGAGTTTCAAACTTCCAGGCCCGGGACTAGAACCACAGTTGGCTATGTGGGAGTCCAGCACCCCAAGTCTGGGGTAGCTGCTATGCCACCTGCTGGCCCCAAGAGGGAAGACTTTAAGACTGGCTGGATAGAAGTCACCAGAAGGCTTAGCGGCTCGTCCCCCAGCACTGTACAGAGGAAGACACTGAGGCTGCCCAGAAGGCCTTTCCCCTCAATCTACTGGGCTGGCTCCAGTCACGTTCTTCTCTTCAGCAAGACTGTCTTAACCACTGCATTTAAAGACTGTGTCTCCAAGGAGGCACTTCACCCCTGCCGTGCCATCCTGCCACAGATTCTTCACTGCACTTAGCTCTACCCAAAAGTCTCACTTATGGACATGATTGGTTTGTTGTCGGTGTCCCTGTTAGTACGTAAAACCCAGGAGAGCAGGGACCTTTTCAGTCTTGTTCACATCTGTTGCCCTTCCAGAGTGGTTTCAGAAATGTCACTGTTAAGTTTATTAACGACGGTCTGGGCGACATGGTCTATTAGTGTCACATACTGGCAGTGCTCGCTGTCCCAGCGCTGGGCCATTCTCACCCGGGGCGGCACAGGATGGCCACAGCACCCCTCCAGGGTTCAGCACTGACGGGGGCGCAGCCAGACCTTCTCAGAGCACTCAGCGGCCTGGGGCCTGCCTCAGAGGGTGACAGAACAGCAAGGACGCAGCCTGTGTCCCTGACTGTGAGTGGCGTCACATACGGGTTACACGCCTGTGTAGCTCAGGTCCCAGGGCTGGCATGCCAGCCACGAGGGAGCACGGGCCTCGGGAAGGGAGAGCAGTCCTGGCTGGTCTCAGGGGCACGGGCCGCGGTTGTAACACAGGCACTTGCTCACGGTCCTAAACCCTGAGAGGCTGAAGGGCAAAATTCCTCCCAGATCACTACCCTGTAAGGAAAAAAAATTATAGCAAAACTAGCCCCAATTAGGTGTGGGCTCTTCACAACCTTTAACCCTGTCTTCTCATCCATGTTCCAGGGCCCCAGACCGCC
>NW_006199647.1:2392785-2394051 GCF_000334495.1 Tupaia belangeri chinensis
CGACGCTGTCCTAAGAGTTAACTCTGGAGTCTGCAGAGTCCTAAATTCCCACGTGCACCTGGACCCAGACGTTCCCATTCAGAGTATCTAATTGTAAGTGGTCTTGGCTCTTACCCCCGTGAACTGGTAAAACATTGATGGTGCTTGAGAAAAGAGCCACAGTCTGGTTCATATTTCACCACAGTTATTCCCAACTAAAGTTTGCAGACTTCAAGGAATTTGCAAATAAAACGAAACAAAAAATTAAAAATCAGCAAGATAACTTTTAAGTCCATAAAGCAACGGACGCTCAAGTGAGATGGAACGAGGCGAGAAGGCAGGCTGACCGTGGAGCCAGGACAGACGACAGACACTCGTGGCCCGGGACAGACGGCCCCAGGCTGGAGGCGGGTGGAGGCTCAGAGCTCACCACAGCTCAGAGGGTCAGGAGGGACAAAGGTAAAGCTCGTACAGAAAAAGACCTGAACCTTCAGAACAAGCCATTCAAATCCGACACAAGTGACATCGTTGCTTTTCACTTTAAAAAATTAAAAATACTGTTTGCTAAAAGTCTGGATATCAGAGAGATTAGAACACATGTCCGGCATTCCCCTCCTAGGGAGTGGCCAGCACAACCTCCCACTGGAGGGCTCCTGTGAAGCTCGTGCACAGTGTGACCGTCCCCGGGGTGACCGCACAGCACAGCTGTCCCCGAGGTGACTGCACAGAGCAGAATGTTTGATCCCTGCTGTGATTCGGCTGAGAAAACCATTGTCGGCATTTCCAAGAAGTCATTTCTAAATAAACATGCGCTGGGGACAAGCTATGGCACGGGAATGCAGCCCAGCTCCGCGGGGCTGGTGGCCGGAAGGCTCAGGGTCACGTCTGGAGACCTCCCGAGCACACCCGCAGCCAGACACCCACGACCCGGGGCTGGCTGAGGCTGGGGGTGGGCGCCACGACTGTCGGCAGCTCTGGCTCTCAGAAGGCACGAGGAGGGGAGGGTAAAGAACTGCATCCTGGCCTGGTGAGTCCTTCTGAGCGCTCGCTTACTCCGCGTAACGGGAAGGGTTTGATGAGCCGAGTCAGCGCGCTTCACTTCCTGTGGGATTTATCCCATTCAGGACAAATGGGATCCTTGCAGCGTGGGCACGTCGTGACAGTCCTACGAGGTGTAGATCGGCGGGAAATGGCAGGCCCTGAGCAGGCAGAGGTGGCGGCTCACATCAGGGGTCCCCAGTCCCGCAGTGGCAGGCACAGCACAGGGCCCTGGGACAAAGGCCACCT
>NW_006199647.1:2394446-2396199 GCF_000334495.1 Tupaia belangeri chinensis
CCTGGCAAAAGGGCCCCCTGCCACAGCCCCATCGCTCTCCCCCATGTGCACGGGCATTTGCTTGCTAACACCGCGCTGCTACGTGCCTGTGTCTTATCGAACTCTCCACGGTGGCACGTCACTGCTGTCATTCCAAGGACGACGCGGGGCTGGCCTCCCGCAGAGGAACCACACCTGCCTCCACACCAGAGCTGTCTCGCTGAGAGGTGCGGTCCTGTTTTCGCTGTTAGCACGGGAAAGTGGTAAGCGCAAAAGCAATGCCTGACCGATGGGCTGTGAAAACCAACAGTCCCATTAGCCACCAGTGCAGACCCGTAAGAATGCCCATCTTCTCACAGGGAGACGTTGCCGTGGAAACGGAGATGCCACAGAAGAAGAGTGGCCCGCCCAGCTCACCCGTCTTCAACAGCCTGGTTTTCCACGCCCAGGAAAAATGCCGGCAGTGGCTGGAAACGCAGAAGTGGGTGTTCAGGGGAACACAGGGTAATTATTGTCGCTATTGACCTGAAAGGACAAGTTGAGGTCAAGAGTAAAACGCGCCCAGCGATCGGGAGATGGAAATGCTGAAACAGAGCAACTTCGGAGTATCAAGTAAGCCGGGTCCTGGGAGCAGAGCAAGTCGCAAGGAGGGAATTAGGACGACGTCCCAGGAAGCCGAAGGAGCAGAGTTTAGGGAGCTGCAGGTCTGGGGTCACAAACTCACAAACAGCCCAGGGCGGCACGGCGGGCAGGGAGGCACTCCTGCGTCCTGTCCTCGGCGGTGGCTGTAGGTAAGCAGCTCGGCTCTCGGGCCGCTGGCCCAGGGAAGTCTGCTGGACTGAGTAGCGCCGGAGCTCACAGAAACGCGCCTGCCAGGAAAAGCAGGACGCTCTGTCCTTCGGCACGCACTAGTGATCGCGTGCTTTGTGCAGAAGTGGGGCTTGGTGCCCGTACAGATGACCTCTGCGCTTGGCTGCTCTTTTTTTCGAACGGTAAGCACTACTTGTTTTGTGGGGACAGCTGCACACATTGACAGATCACAATCTCCTTTAGCCATTAATTTGTTTTGACCTGTTGAAAGGCAAGAGTAACCCCGAGTTTTTATCTACAAAAATGTCTGAAGTGCCAGCTTCCACCTGCCGGGCTCGGAGGCGGACTGAGGACCCTGAGCAAACGGCAGTGTTTCCTGTCCGTCTTTCGGGTCACTCTGGGGTTCTGCAGGAACAACGATGGAGGCCGGCCGTGTGCTGAGCACTCCGGAGACCAAGGGCAGAGTCCGCAGACTCCGCTAAGGCTCTTTCCAGTGAGAACACCACAGAGCGAGGAGAGTACGTGAGTCACCCGCAGAAGGAGAGGAGCGGCCGAGGGACCGCCTGCACGCCCCTGTGGAGTCGGCCCGGAGAGCACTCTGAATGTGCTTGCAGGCCCGCGGCACCACGCACCACCACAGTCGCCGTCAGTGCTTCTAGTTATAAAAGTAATGAATGCTACTAGTGCGTACATGATCTGTGCACGTGTGTTTGTGTGTGTGCGTGATCGTCACAAGTTCATGTCTATAAGACCAGATAAGCTTGTTTGGGCATATTCAAAATGGAGTTGGAAAAATGGGAGAGATTTTAGCTTAAAGAAAATATTTTTTTTTCTTTTTTTTTTGGAGAGGTTTTTTTCACTATAGGGCGCGTGCGCTCGCCAGAGAGAGAGACATAGAGACAGAAAGCGAGAAATCAGCCCCCGGAGGGATGGTCACGCCGCAATCCCTTCTCCTCCATTCTCC
>NW_006199647.1:2396493-2404944 GCF_000334495.1 Tupaia belangeri chinensis
CTGCAGTCAACTACGTGGGAGTCCAGCGACATAGCCATTACGCTAACTGCTGGTTCCCAAGAATTTTTTTTTTAATCCTTAATCTACCTGTGAACTCTAAATCCAGACACTAATATCCTAGTATATAAATAATGGTGACAGCTAAATTGGAACGAGTCAGGGTACAGAAATGAAGAGGACCCAGGAATGGAAGCAGGGAGAGCCGTCAGGTCGGGAGGGGAGGAAGACTCCACTCCGAGGGGCCGCCCTGGGACCACCACACGCTGCCAGTGCTGCCCTGTGAGAGCCGCGCCGTCGGCACATCGCCGGCTGACGTGGTGCAGTTTGGCAGCACCGCGATCCTGGTTTCTCCTTAGCCGGGAAGACGGTAAGCACAAAGTAACGGCTGGCCGTCGAGCTGTCCGCGCCGGCCGCCGTGTGCGGAGGGCAGGGTCAGTGCGGAGGGCAGACAGCCCCGAGGGCCACGCGCTTTACCAAGCACTCTAAGAGCAAGAACCTTTCTTTTTTGGAAAAAGAACGCACAGCTCACTCGCCAGTTTGTGCCCTGAGGATAATGAAAGGGTGCGCAAGGCTGCTGCTCTTTCTCTCGGCTGTAACTCTCACCCTTGGGCGGTCTCTGTACCTCGCCTGTGTGCAGCCGCGCCCGTTTTCAAAGCGGAATTGAGCGTTAGCCGTGGGTGGGGTCTCACGTTTCGCACAGGTAGCTGGACGGGGAAGCCGCACGTCTCTCTACCAGCCACCCGCCATCGGTGCTGTCACTGTCACGGCGTGTGTGCACTCACTGCAGAGAGAAAGGGAGGGTGGGAAAATGCCCCCTGGGGGATGGCCACACTGCGATCCCTTCTCTGTCTCCCTCCTCTCGGAATTTGGGGCGTGGACACACACGTGCCCAGAGAATTTCTCAAGCCACGGGGTCTGGAACGTGAAAAAAAAAAAACCGCTCTGTCAGTGTGGGGCTCCAGCTGCTGACCAGTCTGAGAATTCTTTATTAGTTGTCAGAAAACTTCTAATGGAACCAAAATCACAGAAAGAATGGGAATTTTATAGGGTAAATTTTTAAACCTTCAGGGTTTCACATTCAATAGCAAAGTGTCTCTTGCAAGTAATTACACGGTGTTTACAAACAGCATTTTTGTGCTTGTGATTATGTTTTAAGTGCTTCCAGTTGGCTTCTTTTGCAACAAATTAAAGCATTTCTGGACATGTCTACAAGGTCTTTTGAATGTGATTTTGCCTTTGAGAGGTTCTGCGCCGTGGAGGCTGCCCAGCTGGGCCAGGAAAGGCCTCTGTGGGCACTCACCTGTCACCCGGCACCACCAAGTAGGGGCTCAGAAACGCCCGGACCCAACCTGAGGGCTGGGGTTAATTCTGTCTCACGGCGTCAACACAGAGTGTATGTGGCAGCCTTCAGTGCAAAATGCTACTTGTAATCTTTTAATCCCAAATTATGTCAATATTTTATCAAGGTAATCGAACGTGAAGATTAATTGCATTAGTTACACACACATATACACACGCAGGTTATTTGTTTTAGAAATATTTCTAATCAAAGAGCAAACCCTTAGTTCCAACAGGAGATTTTTCACTCCTTTTGAAACAAGAGCACACCTTTTAAAAGCCGTCCTTTCTCCGACAGTGTTTATCTTTCTAAAAGAGACATTTATTCTCTCATAGATCTTCAGTCAAGGCTGATAGACCAGACAGAATAACGGTCTGATAATCACTGAGAAATGACCATTAGGAAAGCTCTTTAGGAAGAAATGGCTTTTGATTGAAATGTTTTAAATAAATTATCTTTCATTCTTTGGCCTCTTACTTCAACTTAAATCTATTGGTTTCCTTCAAATGTGTGATCGAGACTGTGAAGAAAGTCACGTCTCTGTCCTTTGGCTCGCTACGGTATTTAAAGATGTCATCCAAAGCAAGGAATAGGAACTAGAGTTTTCTAGAAAGTTTTTTTCCAGTTATGAAAATTGAGGTCCTATGTGGTCCTCAACCCTCCATGCCATTTTTACAGAAAAGTAGCACTTGGGAGGGAGGGAGGCAGACGGCACCGGCCGCGTCGTGGAGTGGACCTCGCCTCTGTCCCCAAGCTGTGTAGACAAGAGCCATAGAGTGTCACGTCCCAGGCTCTCCTGAGCGCCAAGACAGAGGTCACACCAGCCCAGCACACTGTGACTCTGCACGGCCGGGCTGAGCGCGGGGCTCGCGGCTCCGTCGGGGAGTAACCATCTCAGAATTGGAGCTCTTGTCTCAAATGCTGCTTCTCTGCATTCTTGTTCCTGACAAATTCTAGCCAAAAGGGTCCAGACGTTTTCCTATGACGAGCCTTCTGAATTAACAGATTAAAACGAATTCTTCCATGTGAAAAATTCGGCAGCCATGCAGCCTCAGCTCCGCTGGAGGTGGCGAGCAGAGCCAGCAGGTGCAGCTCACAGTCCCGGCGTGTCCTGGCGGCTGCCCGGGCTCCCCGGGCTGGAAATCAGGCCAAAAACTGCGCCGGGCCCCGGCTCCTCCCTCACCACAGCACGGTATCCTCCCAGCCAATACTGAGAAAAGCCCACTTCGGTGTGTGGAACATCAGCCAAGGACGTAACAAACATAAAATTTTAAATCATTTTCAGAGAACAACAGCATCAAAATATCCCAGACGAAGACAGAAGGATTGTACCGAGTAGGGATTCACGCTAAATGAGCAGGCCTCAGCTACGAAGAGACAGACGCGATTCCGTGGGGCCGGCCACGCTCACTGCGGCTCTATAGTAGCGTTTACGGCCTACGCGGGCCTCGTGCACCACGCACGTCCTGGTTCCTTTTTTCTTTTTCTTTTTCTTTTTTTTTTTTTGAGGTTTTTGCTATAGGGCATGTGTGCTCACCAGAAAGACAGAGAGAGACAGAGACAGGAAGTGAGAAATCACCCCCCGAGGGTATGGCCACGCCACAATCCCTTCTCCTCCATTCTCCTCTCGGGATCCTGGGCATGCACGCACACGCGCCCGGCGTGAGTTTAAGCCAGAAGGTCCAGGACTCGAACCACGGTCAACTACGTGGGAGTCCAGTGACACAGCCATTACGCTAACTGCTGGTCCCCATCATGTCTATCTTTAACATAAACAATAAAACTTATTTTAAAAAATAGAAAAAGGAAAAGAGAATTTACGGTCTAAATTTTAATTTTTAATTTTTCTATTTTAGTCTCAAACTCTAAAAACTTTCCACATTAATTAATTAATACAATAGAAAACTACAAAGACGTTAAGCCTCTTCTTCCTTCCCTTCAACCTCGCCCACTAGAAGAAATGTAAAAAAGTATTAAAAATGTGATGTATACTTTCATTTCTTTCTATGTTCATTTAGATTTAATTATTATAACTACATATACATATGTACACATAGATTTCTTGTAATCTCTATTTTTTAGAATTATTTATTTTTTTTTTATTATTTATTTTTTTATTTGACCAGGAAGAGACACAGACAGAAAGCAAGCCACCAGATCCAGGACTAGAAGCGCTGTCAGCCATGTGGAGTCCAGCACCCTAACCACCATGCTTCCTGCCACCCCTTAATCTCTAATTAAAAAATGCATAAATGTAAAAATAGATGTTTTCAATTTTAAAATATATATACATACCCACACGGTTTAAAATCAGAGTAGTCTGTTATCTCTTCAGTTAAGAGAACCTCATAAATGCCTCCCCTCACCCAGACATACAGGCCAAACTCAGCCCAGTTAGAAACCGCCTGCCCTGGGTTCATTTCACAATCATCCATTTCGCCAAGAATTTCTGGCCGAGGACTCACGTGTGCCCATCAAGCCCGTACCCTGTGTGGCCCAACAAGAGGGGCAGGTCAGAGAGCGTCTTCAGCTGCGGGAGGGGGGACAGACGCCGGCCTGGCTTCCCTCTGGGACACCGCCCGGTCGGAGGAGGGCCCACAGTGCCCCATGTTCCCGCCAGCACATTCCGGAGGAGGGGACGCCAAGCAGTGCCGCCCAGGACTTCCTGGGTCCCCAAGGCCCAACCCCTGTGGGCCCCAACACAGGGGCCCAAGAGGTCCAGGAAAGCTCCGAAGACAGCCAGGAGGAGGCGTTGGAAGGGTGAACCCAGTTGGGGGAAGGAAGGCAAAGGAGGTAGGGTGCTGCTCGACACCACGAGGGACACCTCGCGAGCGACACGTGCGACAGCAGGAAGTGGGGCGGGCGGGGACAATGCTGGATTCGAGGTGCCGAATGTGGAAATGGGGCTTTGTCCAGGAGCTAGATGGCCCCCAGAGCACAGTTACGGGGAGCGCTGGGCACGGCGGGGAGCAGCAGCTGGTGGGGTTAGGCCCAGCTCGAGGGGCCGACGTGGAGAGCCACCTTAGGCCCGGGGCTGGCCAGACCCACCCCCGGCCAGCTCCCAGGAGGACGAGGGCACACCGCCGAGTAAGGGAGCGGAGCCCCGAGAGCAGCCAGGGCGGCTGCAGGGCCCCGGGCGATGGTGGCCGCGACAGGCGGTCCGGGACTCAAACTGCAGTTGGCCGCGTGTGAGTCCAGCGATGAAACCACTAAGCCATCTGCTGGACCCTGGGTTTCACTTTTTTGTGCTAAAATAAACCAACTTGAGCTCCATTTTTCCACAGACTGTCCAAAGTCCCCACGCATGTTTTTGTGCCCACACGTGTTCGTGCCCATCATACCCACACGCACATGCGTGCATGCGTGCAAACTGTAGGGGCTAGCCGTGGGCTCACGAGGCTGCTCCTCTGGCAGGGTCTCACGCAGCAGCAGAGCAACGACATTTCCACTTCCCTTTTACTACTTAAATGCGTTGCCTTTCTCATGAAAGTTTAACAAAGTTAGCACAATATAATATTTATAAAGGAAAGGGAATTTATCGTCTTTCCCCCAATTACCACAGAGTGAAACCTATGTCAACAGCTGGCCTCCCCACTGCGCTGCCCACCCCTGCCTGGCCTGCTCACGAGGCCGCGCAGCACCGGACCAGGTCAGGGCACGGCCACTCGGCTCTCCGTGCCTTCCCAGTGACGGCCTGTGCTGGATGGCCGGCCTCCCTGCATCCCCCTTTACAAAAAGGTTATTAATCCTGTGAATGCGAGAGAGACAGAGACAGAGGCAGAGAGACAGCACCCCAGCCACCACTCCCGCCCTCAGCAGCCTGGACCATGGACACGCATGTGGCAGACTCGGGAGGGCTCTATTCACCCCACGGACCTTCTCGTGGGGGTCCGCCTCACAGTCCTGCACCGTCCTGCACTGCCCCCCCGACCCGTGTTCTTCCGCACGGGCTCCTGCTCCCTGCAGGACCAGCCCCCGCCTCAGCACCTGCTCCACCCCCGCGTGCACCACCCTCCGGGCCACGCTCGCTCCCCTGCCGTAGATCTTGGTGGGAGTATTACCTTCTCGTGGGGTCTCACTGCAGGACTAAGCCCCCTTGCCTAACCGCCATTGTGGCCATGTCCAACATCCGCCGTGCCGCTTGTTCCATCTGCCCACACGCACACTTCGGAAGGTGTTGCTATGTCTCATCTGCTGCCTGACCACCGGCCCTGCGGTCCCTGCACGGAGGCCGTCCCCTCAGCATATCCCTAGGTCAGAGAGCAACACAGCAGCCGTGGGACAGGTGGGGACGTGCCATGCCTGTGCCATGCGGCTTCCTTAACAGGCTGCTAGCCACACTGACGCCAGCCTCCCGGGCCTCTGCACCTGTCCAGCCTGGCCAGCCCAGCAGCTCAGAGGGAGCCCGGAGAGCTGACTGCAGGGTCCAGAGGCCACTCCTCAAAGAATTCAGACCCGGATCATGGATGGCAGTGCTGCCCTGGGACACCCCGGGTGGGATGCCACGGCCACTCCCAGCCACACACACCTGAGTCCTCCTGCTTCATGTTCTGCCATTTGATTTGGTGCTCACGGTGCTGACACCCAGAAGCACTGCAGGCCCCGTGGCTGTTCAGCCTTTCCTAGAAGCTGGGTCCCGGGAACTGCCGGAAGGTCCCCACTTAAACCCTGCACACGGCACAGGGGGCACAGGACCACCGGGAGGGCCTGCAAGCCAGACCCGGAGGACAAGAGGGCGCCCTGCCAGCCAGTGGGGACACTATGGTCAGAACGGAAAGGGAAGGAAGGAGGGGTGTGGCGGGCATTGGCGGGGGGAAGATGGGAACCTTCTGGGGTGGCGGGGTAAAGGCGGCTGCTACTGGACAGTTGGGCCTCCTCCAGAAAGTGAAGTTAAGAATCACAAGCCACTCGGCCCTTCCACTCCAGTCTACACCCAGAGGCACTGAACACAGGGGCTCAAACGGGACCTCATGCACCAATTCCACAGCAGCGTATTCAGACACCAGAGGTGACAGCACCCCAGATTCCAAGAGAGGAACGAAGCAGGGATATTCGAGCAGTGGAATATTAGGTAGCCTCGAAGAAGGACGACGCTCCCACACCTACCGCAGTAAGAGGGCCTTGGGGAGTGCTCCGAGTGGAACGGCCAGGCAGAGGACCAGGCCGGGCAGCTCAGGCAGGTGGTAGAGTCGTCATTACTGGCACCTGGTGGAAAGGAGGTGGGGACTTCTTGCTTGAAGGGCACGAATTTCTGTGTGAGGTGGTGAAAAGCTCTAGAACCCGAGGTGATGGTGTCACGAGTGTGAGTATGCTCGATACCACTCAGCTGTACCCGCACAAGTGACAGATGTGTATATTTCACCACAGACACAGCTTTCCCCCACAGGCAGTCCCGGAGTTTGAGCAGCTCACTGGGAACCAGGGACGTCGGGCGGGCAACGAGAAAAGGCTGGTGCTGAGGAAGGCTGTCCCCGGACGGAGGGTAGAACGAGGAAGGAGAAGGCTCTGGTCCTCCTCGCCCCTCAGGTAAACGCGCCCCTAAGCATACAAGGCAGATGCCCCTCGAATGGCACTGCGACCTCTCATCCGGGGTGCAGGCGCTGTTCTGCCAGCGCTGGTCCCCGCCTTGTTTGGAGACTGGGACACGAGTTCTTTAAACTCGTCCTGCAGAAAATCTCAGACAAGGCAGCACGCTGGTCAGGATTTGTATACGTCTTTAATGCCTAGACTTTTCATTTATGCCAAGGCTTTTTTTTTTTAAGAGCGAGGAAGAGACAGGGAAGGTAAGAAGTCACCCAACAGGGTGGCCATCCTGTGACCCCTTCTCCTCCACCCTCCTCCTGGGATTTGGGGCACATACACACACGTGCACCTGGCATGACTTCAAGCCACCAGGTCTAGGGCTCAAACCTTAGTCAACTATGTGGGTCAGGCACCTTAACCACCATGCCACTGGCTTCAGCCCGAGCTTCTTAAGGCCTCTGTCACGTGTTTTCAAATACGCCACACAAAGCCCGGGAGCCAAACCCGACGTGGGGTTTCGCCGATCTCTCCAGGCTGGCATTGCTTCGGGTGCAGCCCACCGCTGGGCATGCAGCCGGGCTTCACCCACACTCATCCCTCTCCGTGTGGACACACGGCCCCAGGAAGTGCGGACGTTTCAAGTACTGAGCGTGCACGTCACATTAAGATAGATGAGAACGAAGGGAACGGCACAAAACAAGCTTTATGTTCTCCCACTCACTGTTCAGTCTGGGACCGAGTGAGCACACGAGGGGCAGGGACGTTCCTCCCGGGGAGCGAGAGCCACTTTTGAGCACGACCACGGACTGCTGACCCCTTCTCGCCGCCCCAGAGGAGGCAGGGCTCGGATCACGGAGGGAGGTGGCAGTGGAGACCGCCCACCCCCAGGTGGGCCCTCACCTCCCCGCCTGCCTTCACCGTTCAAAGTGCTGTGCGCACAGGCCAGCTCAGGGGCCACCTGACCCACTGCACGCGCACGGCCGACACGTCTAACAGCGGTACGACTTCAGGCCTTGGTAGCAGTTTACATCGGGCCCTTTACAGGAGAGGAAAGCCGTTTAATCCGCGAACTTGCTGAACTCCCTACAAGACCAACCGGAAATTCTGTGTATTCTTAATTCCAAAAAGCAGTAGAACAAGGCTTCCCTGTGTGTGTGCGTGTCCTCTGTCCCCTGCGGGGCCGTGTGGTGGGCAGTGCTCACGTCAGGTGGCGGGTGGCTGCAGCCCCCACCTGGCTGAGCGTGGTCCTCGGTCCTGACTAACGCACCCGCCGGCTCGGCCGCACTGTCGGACAGAGAGAAGAGAGCGTGTGCCGACCTCCAGGACAGACCCAGGGCCCGCGACTCACAAGGAAGTGACCGGAGCTCGCATTGCCACTTGCGTTTCAGTAAGTTTCCAAAAACGTTTTAAAATTGGTCTGCATCGTTAAAATGTCCGACTCCAGCATGTGTCTTCTTTGTGCTACGTGAGAATAAACTCCCTGAAGGCCGCACCCGACAGCGGAGCCGCCTCTGAGGCCACGGAGTGTGCAAGAGGAAGCCCAGCAAGCCGTTTTCACAGCCTGCAGGGGCGCTGTAAGCCGGACCAGC
>NW_006199647.1:2405041-2405949 GCF_000334495.1 Tupaia belangeri chinensis
CATGCAGAGCCCGCCGTGGGGCCCCCTGACAACACGAAGGCCCACCCAGACACCACACTTCATTTGTCTTTCACTCACTTTTATTTGGATAAGGAGTTTCTAAATGAAAAAGGAAACTTTCCCCAAGGGATACAGAACGCATTTCAAGTGCTTCACAGTCATCTGGAGGGCTTGATAGAGACGCAGACTCCTGACCTTCCAGAACTACCGACTCCAAACATGGAGAGGCACGGATGGATCTGCATTTCAACTTGGCACTTCTCATACGGGCCTTAACAGTATTTTTTTTTTTTTTTTTGGAGAGGTTTTTGCTATAGGGCGCGTGCACTCGCCAGACAGACAGAGAGAGACAGAGAGACAGAAAGCGAGAAATCACCCCCCAGGGGGGATGGCCAGGCCGCAATCCCTTCTCCTCCACTCTCCTCTCAGGATCTCGGGCACGCACGCACACGCACCTGGCGTGAGTTTTAAGCCACCGGGTCCGGGACGCGAACCGCGGTCGACTATGTGGGAGTCCAGCGGCATAGCCATTACACTAACTGCTGGTTCCCGGGCCTTAACAGTATTTTATGTCAAGAGTTTGAAGAGAATATTCTTACAAGGACCTGGTTGGTGCTTCCTCAACTAAGTAGAAATACTTTTGAAAGTAGGCTTTGCTGAACAAATTACAGGCAAGAAGAGCTGGCCTCGCACAGATGCTAAAAGGGAAGTGAGGTGCAAAAGCAGCATCAGCAAATGTTTTCAAAAGAAAAGCAACAAGAAATGTAGATGGGGGACGAGCAGATGGTGCAATGGTTACGTTGCTGGATTCCCATGTAGTCAACAGCAGTTCAAGTCCCAGGCCCGGCAGCTTAAAACTCACACCAAGCACATGTGTGTGCGTGCCCAAGAGCCCGAGAGGCGAATGA
>NW_006199647.1:2406168-2421394 GCF_000334495.1 Tupaia belangeri chinensis
GAAGGAAGGAAGGAAGGAAGGAAGGAAGGAAGGAAGAAAGAAAGAAAGAAAGAAAAAAGAAAGAAAGAAAGAAAGAAAGAAAGAAAGAAAGAAAGAAAGAAAGAAAGAAAGAAAGAAAGAAAGAAAGAGAGGGAAATGGAGATGTAGCTTTCATTCCACTCCCACTTCCCAGTACCGTCAGGCAGCAGTGCACAGCCTCGGGGCCGTGCGCCAAGGTTTGAATTCGCCGTCTGGTCTGAATTATCAGACAAACGAGGCAAAATCAAGGTAGGTAAAGAACTCGCTATGAGTTGGTGAGATCTTCGTGTGGGTCTGTCTGCCCTGAGCGAAGTCCCTTCTACCCAGGGACTTGGAAGGAGCCACTGGAGGGCTCTGAACGCGAAGGGGACTAGCCCGCAGAACCAGGTGAGGGGTCCCGGTGATGGGAGGACCTGGGCAGCTCCGCGAAGGCCAGATTGGAGACCGGCGGGCTTTCTGAGCACCCTGCGGCCTTTCCGAGGGGCCAGGCGAGGTCAGCTGCGGGCGAAAGCCCTGACCCCGCGGCTGCTCGGATGCCATTTCAGCCACACTGCGGGAAGGCCCGGCCGCAGCACGAGGGCTGAGCAAGGCCCCCGTTATTAATGAGTGCAATGTGGGAGTCTGGCGCACACCGTCGGGGAGGGTGGCTCCAAAATCACGAGGAGACCAGGCATTCAGAGGGCGCAGGGCACCGGGGGCCGCCGGTTTGCAGGCCGACCAGGGCACTGACCACGTGCTGGCTCGCGCCCTGTCTCTTGCTCTGTCCCATGCCGGAATTACTTGTTTTGTGTGTCCTGAGGCTGCAGTTGTCCTTCATGGGAAGAAAACAAGGGAACTGAGCAGAGTTCTCTTCGGGTTTTTATAGGAACTGTTATTTCTCTCCACCAAAGTCTGTCTTCCCAGAATCTGAGCTCGACCCCAGTGGAGAAGCCCGGAGCTCCATTCCCTCGGGATGCCTCAGGGCAGGGTATAGGCCAAAGAAATGCCTTGCTTAGGATACCAGAGTGCCCTGACCTTGCTCCCAGCATGGGGAGGACATCTGACGTGCGTGCGGGGCTGCCCACACTGTCCGGCTTTGCCTCTGTGCAGGGGGTCTCAGTGGAGGGCAGCGGGCGGGGCCAAGCAGGTGAGAGAAGGGACAGCGAAGGCAGGGACCCGGGAAAGCGGGGACGAGAGGAAGGTTTCCGCCTGTAGAGGAGCACGCTCCAGAATCCAGTTCTGCTCCCAGAGAGGCGCGTGGGCATGGCAGCACCGCACGTGAGCTCCAGAGACGGCCCCGACACCCCTGTCCAGAGCCTGCACTGAGGGCCCGGGGCTCCTCTGCCCACTGAGGGGGAGATGCTGTCACTAGAGGTGCGTGTGGGGAGGCAGGACGCGGAGACGCCACAAGCTCCACACGGTTTAGGTCTGGCTTTGCAGAGAGGGAGAAGCGAGGGGGGAGCTGCCTGAGGAGGGTGCCGAGGTGTGATTAGAACACCAAGTGTGTGTGCACGTGTGCGAGCGTGTGTAACGTGGCAACACTGGGGCCCTGCTGAGCGGCTGGCTGAGCCGTGTGGAGCAGGCCTGGAGTGCTCGCGTGTGTCCGACCCGCACCTCCCCGGACACCAGCCCCCGAGCCGCCAGCGTTCACAGCTGTTCTGGGAGTAAGTGGTCCCAGAGAGTAATTCTTG
Source organism: Tupaia belangeri chinensis (assembly GCF_000334495.1). Lineage (NCBI taxonomy): Eukaryota > Metazoa > Chordata > Mammalia > Scandentia > Tupaiidae > Tupaia > Tupaia belangeri. The sequence continues at coordinate 2,407,857 of NW_006199647.1, forward strand.
GTGTTGCGTCAAGCAGAGGCTCATGGCCCAGACCGTGAGGTCCCGGAACGCATGTCCATCTCCACCTGACGGAACCTCACGTGGATCACGATGGCGCAGTAAAGACATGGAGCAACGCGGAAAGACGAAGAGGTGGCAGCGAATGGTTAGAGGACTGAGCGGAGCCCAGCCAGTGCACACGGCGCTCCCCACACTGCAGGCCCACCTCTCCAAGCCCAGGCACCTGCGGGGCGCCGCCTGCACTATCGCCGAGCCCTGAGCAGGACAGCAGCAGGGACACAGCCCCCCTCACCTAGAAGTAGCGTGCTCCACAGGTAACACAAGATCAGCAAGAGGAATTTGCCCTCCCTGTGGTGAGCAGTCCTGAGACCACCAGCCACAGCCCCGCATCTGGCCCACAGGACAGTGAGGCGGGGCGTCCCGGCTGCACTCTGCTCTGGGCCCTGGCCCCTGGCCGTGAGGAGGCCCCCTCACCTGCAGGCCAGCACCACAGGGCCAGGGCTGCCTGGCCGATGTCTGCTCTGCAGCTGTGGACAGAGGTGGCCTGGGGTCACTCATGGACGGCCCTTTCCTCTGCTTCGCAGACCCCGCTGGGACGCTGGGCAGAGCCGTCTGCATGCCCTGACAGCCTGCTACCTCCCCGGCCAGCCCGCCAAGTGCAGCCGGCACCTGCCGACAGGACGGCGGCCCGTGGCAACTGGGAGCGCCCCTATCGAGCTTCCGAGGCTGCCGTGTCCCACAGACTGCACGGAGTCCCCCGGGAGGCCCTGAGACAGCTCGGGAAAAGTCACTGCGTACAGCTGGGAGCCCTTGAGGGACACCTGGGGCCTCAGATCCCCCACACATACTCTGGGTACCGGTGCCCACGTTCTAGGCCGTCGTGAGGATTACGTGATGAGTGAGTGTGGAGGGGTGAGTGTGCATGTGTGTGCATGTGTGGGGGGGTGGTGACTGTGAACGTGTGAGCCTGTGCGTGCATGAGTGTGGATACCCACACCCAGACGTGTGCATGTGCATGGGAGTCCCGTGAGTAGACAGCATAGCAGTGCTCCCGCTCTGTGCAGTGTGTGTCTGTGTGCACACGCGTGTGTGAGTGAGTGGGGCGCACATGCGTAGATAGTGGGGCAGCTCTCCAGCACTGCGGAGTGCGTGAGTGTGCGTGTGAGCCTGCGTGCACGTGTGTGTGAGTGGGGTGCATGTGTGCGAGCCTGTGTGCACACTGTGCGTGTGAGTGGGGGCCGGCCCCCGGCTGTGCCCTGGCCCGCGGCTGTGGGCTCTGCCGTCCTGCACACCGCAGCACCCCTCAGTGAGCCAGGCCAGGCTGACAAGCGGCTCCAGCCTGGAGCTTTGGCGGTCCGTGCAGCGGTGCAGGTGTGGGGTGTTGGCCTGCTTTGGGAGTGCCATTGAACTGCACCCAAACTAGGACGCGACTGAGGTTCCTCAGAGACGCCGCCGAGTCTCCTGGGAGGTCCTCGTGAGCCCCAAGTTCCCAGCGTGGGCAGGAGCTCCTGCGCCCCTGATTTGGTCCCTGGAGAGGGCAATGTGGGGAGGGGGCGGTCTCCAGGCAAGGTGCTGGAGACTGGCCGGGCCGTCCTGTTCTGTCCCCACAGTCCCTGAGTGGGTAGAGCCATGCGAGCCAGACCACGGGACCGCCTCCACCACAGCGCCAGCAGACAGGCGAGCAGAGACCGCCGCGAAGGTCCTGGGAGGGCAGGGCTGCTCCTGCGGGAACGCGGGCCGGGGCAGGACAGCTCCGACAATTACTGCACTGTCACCTTCCCATCTAGCCTTCTGGCCACGCCAACCTCACCGACCCGGGGCTGCGTGTGAGGGGCACCGGTCACTGTCCATGGCTGTGCCCTGCCCTCGCAGCCCCAAGGCACTGGAAGACACGGGACGGGCTGCTACACTGGAGACCGCAGCCCCGGCCACACAGGACTGGGGGAGACACGAAGGGGGTGCCCGTGCACCCAGAGAAGCGGGGTGGGACCCCATGATCTGCCCTCACATCCGGCCCCCCACTTCCTGCCCGGTGGCCTCGCACGAGTTCCGTGACCTCCTGGCTGCACTTTCCTCTCCTGTTAGCCAGCCCGCGAGGCCTCCCTGCAGGGCCGCTCCACTGAGCTCTCCCTCAACGCAGTGTCCGCGGGCAGGAGGCCTGAAACCGCGGGCCGCCTGCGCCTCCTGCTCTCCTACAGCCCTGAGGCTTACACGGTGCAGCTTCAAGTCACTGAAATACACTGGCGTCTCTGTTTTAAATAAAAGAGAAGTCCTATTACATATTGAACTTCGCAGAATTTAGTTTTAATTGCTAGTCCACTTTCACCTAAGTAATCTTATCTTATTTATACTCAGGGCACTCAATTTTAACATAAATTTTTGTCATTTCCCCAGACAATAAAATTTGCTTTTGACCAGGTCTCTATTTTTATAACATTATAAATTCTAGACAATCAAAAATATCTGAAATTATACCAAAACTTTTTCTAATTATTATTTCAACTAGAGCATTTTTTGAAAAGGGAACTTATTTGGGCTTATTATCAATTTATTATGGTAAATAAATAGCAGATTTACAGGCTTTACTGGAATAATTAATTCATAAAAGAGGTTCCAGGGAATTTAATAATTGAAAGGCAAACTGTGATTGTAATTTCAAATCTGACTGTTTTGGGGCAGCTTCATGCAGCAACCACTCAGCTGCCATCTCTGATCTCTGCGAAGGTAGAGGTTCCCCAGAGCCGTGGACGACGAGGGAGTGAGGCTGGCACCACGCCGCACGTCAGCGCTGTGTGGAAACGGCTGGCGAGGCTGTCCTTCTCCTGAAGGGTGCCAAGAGGGCCCCGCCTCCAGGCAGCCCTCAGACACGTGCGAGAGAGCCCTGTTTCTGCCACTCCCCAATGATGAATGAGGTTCTTTCTCCAAACAAATAAGCACTTCAGAGGGTTCCCCTGATGGCTGGCCCAGGCAGTCCCTGACCGCCCGGCTCCGCGGGTGAAGGTTTGCAGGCCCCGCACGCCTGGCTCTTGGCAGCCGTCTGTGCTGTGTGGCGCAGGGCCCTCGTTCTTCCTTCTTTCTTAAAAGTTTATTTACTTATTCCATGAGCGAGAGATACATGCACAGAGAGAGGCAGCATCCCCAGGAGGGTCTGGACGCCACTCCCCACCCCAGCCTCATCAGCCAGGTCATGGGTGCACGGTGCCCACCACTTCCAGGCAGGCCTCCAGAGTCTTCCTGTGGAGCGAGGTGTTTCCGCACCGCCCTCCCTCGGCTGCCAGCTCTCCCGGGAACAGCCACGCTCTGCTCTTCTCTCCAGTGTCCCCTCTGTGCCCAGACCTGGCTGTCAGCAAACCTGGGATTTCTCTCTCAGAAAATTAAAGCACTTACATTACACATGCAGAATTAGTTAATATGCTGCATTAACATCATCTCATATTCTCTCCAAGAAAGCAATTTGCCAACATAAACTGTCAACCGTGCAAAGGAAATGAGAGAGGACGGCTACGCGGGCCCTGGCCTCCCCAGAGCAGGCCAGCGGCGTCTCCGGATCCCAGGTATGAAAACCAGAGACCGGCTCCCTCTTATCAGCGCTGTATAAATTTCCTGCCCAAACTCTGGCTCTTGACTCTGCCTCACTGACATCCAGACCAAAGGTCAGCGTCTCTCACATTCCAAAGCTGTTAGGGATCCGCTCCAGCTTACATCCCGCTGGAGTGGGTGCGCTGACTCCATCCAGAGCAGGCCACCAAATCTCTGGGTGCACCTCCCATGATACAGTGTCCAGGTGATGCTGAGACATCGAGGTTCTCCGGCTAGCACACACTCTCCCTGATATTTCTAAAGTATCAACGTATATTTGTTCAATACAAGTAAAAAGTTAAAAACCAGATCTGCCTCTGTGAATGATTAGCAGGCAGTTCAGACCGCCTCCTCCCCCTGCTGTTCTGCCATTCCCTGGGCGCTCCACAGAGGGATGCAGAAATAAAGAATGCATATTTTTATCCCAGTCACAAGCCTAATGTCTTAAAAGGTTTAGGAGAGGCATGTGGCAGTGCCTGTTTGAGAAGCAGCGCGTAATGTGTTTCCAGTTTATAAATTATAAAATATTCAAAAGCACAAGCTAGCACGGAGGAGCGGCTCCGCCAGCTCCCGGGCTGCAGTCCCCCTTCCCTCACTCCCTGATTTCTCTTTCTCCTCATTAAGGACAGAATGCACATCAAATGCAAATAAGATGCCTTAGGCCCCAGAAGGTAAGGAAACAGCAGTGCCATGAGCAGAGCACTTGGGGTCGCTCTGGACGTTATCAGACCAACTGCTTGATCGAGGGTTTTCTGATTGACCCATCCCTACGATGCTATTGTCTGATTTGCACATGGCTTGGATCTTATCAGCCTATCGTTTTGCAAACAGACACATTATTTTGCATTTTATTTTCAATTTCCTACCCAAAGAGCCTAAAAAACGATAGTTTATGAATGTATCGCTGCTCAGCGCGGAGTTTGCTGCGCTGTTGCAGTTCAGAACTGCTGCCTGCCTGGGAGATATGACCCAGAGGCCTCCTCCGCCATGACACCGCGCCGCTGCGTTTGCTGAGAAGGAAAAGCCGGAGCACCGTCTGTCCTAGCCACGTTGTGCTTCCTCCTGCTCAGAACCGGTCTAAACCTGAAACTGGGATCCGCAGCCTCTCTGCAGACTCAGTGAAAATGAAAGATGGCTCAGGAGGACCCCAGAGAAGCCAGTGGGTGGGTGCGTCCAGTGCCCCGTGACCTGCACATGCACGGCAGGTCTGCCGGGGCTTACCGTCAGGACGCGGCAGCTCTAGCACACTGGCCACATGAAAACTCCGCTCTCATTCCATGCCCTGGCCCGTTTCAGTAAGTATTTGCATTTATTATGAACTGCCAAGGGGGAAATGTTACTTGAAGTGTAAACGTAACTAAGTCAGGAAAGTACTACACGCAGAGAGCTAGCACATGCACCCCAGACTTCCAGCTCACCCTCCCCAAGTACTGTTCTGGAGCTTTGTCACACTTCCCTTAAATCATCTTAAAGGTGGCAGGCGAGGCCGTTACTGTCACATCCTGTAGAAGCACGCAGTTACAATACTGACACGTACTCAAAAAATCTGGTAAACATCTTTGGACCTAAACTGAGACTCAAAAGCATCCTCATAGCTATAACTGAATCACTATACTTCTTTATCTACTTTATGGAAATTCCAACAAGTACATGAAAACATCATGTCTTTTTTAAATTGATATTTGTAATGGGCACGTAATGGTTGTACGTGTGTGGGGCACAGCATGAAATTGAGGCACACATACAGGGCTATTAGCATAAATACCTCCTCAGACATAACGTGTCTTTGGTGTTGGGTGTTGATAACAGTCAAAATCCTCTCTTCTATTTTGAGATAGACAATATGCTATTTTTGAAATGATTATTTATTTATTTCATTCTATTTGTTATTATTATTATTATTTTAATTTGACCAGAGAGAGGGAGAGGGAAGGGGAAAGCAAGAGAGCAAGCTGCCAGGTCTGGGACTTGAACCACTGTCACCTGTGTGGGGATCCAGCACCTTTAACTACCACGCCACACCATGGTCACCCTGTTAGACCTTAGTCCTCCTACCTGACGTGCTCCGTGCCCATTAACCGGCCTCTTTCTAGACCCTCCCCCAGCGTTCCTGCAACGTCTCCTCCACATCCGTCAGCCCACCTTCCCACCACCACACGAGAGAGGACACACAGGGCCTGTCCTGTGCCTGGCTGAGGTCTCTCCACATAAAGTCCTCTGGGTTCGTCCACGTTGCCACAAACAATGGCTGTCATTATGTTTTTATGAGGAAGTAATATTTCATTGTGCACACACCGCATCGCCATCTGCTCACTGCGGGTGGTCACTTGGGCTGCCGCCGTACCCAGGTCTGGTGAACAGCACTGCCCTAAACTGGGCGTGCAGACTCTGCTAACCCCAGGCTTCCTCCGAGGTCTGCCGGCAGTGGGCCCGCCGGCACAGGGCGGGCTGGTTTTGCTTTTCCGCGGGGCCTTCATACTTTTTTCCTGCGATGGTCGTCGGAGTTCGCATCCCACTGTGGTGGACAGAGGGCCCTGTCTCCGCGTCCACTCGACGCTTCCTTTGTTTTTTTGTTTTTTTGTTTGTTTGTTTGTTTGTTTGTTTTTGAGAGGTTTTTCGCTATAGGGACAATGGGCTCACCAGACAGACAAAGAGAGACATAGAGACAGAAAGCAAGAAATCACCCCCCGGGGGGGATGGTCACGCCGCAATCCCTTCTCCTCCATTCTCCTCTCGGGATCTTGGGCACGCACGCACACGCACCCAGCGTGAGTTTTAAGCCACCGGGTCCGGGACGCGAACCGCAGTCAACTACGTGGGAGTCCAGCGACATAGCCATTACGCTAACTGCTGGTTCCCCTTTGTCTTTTTGAGAACAGCCATTCTAATCAGTGTGAGGTTGTTTTGACTTGTGTTTCTTTGATACTGAGTGATGTTAAACATTTATTCATATACTTATTAGTTATTTGCATGTCTTCTTTTGAGAAATATCTACTCAGATCATTTGCCCGTTTTAAATTGGGTTGTTTCTTTTTTGTGGTGGTTTGAGTTTCTTATGTATCCTGGACATTAATCCTTTGCTGGGGAAATACTTTGCAAAGATTCTCCCCCATTTTGCAGGCTGTCCCTTTGTCCTGCTGTTCCCTTTGCTGTGTAGAAGCTGTTCCCATTCTTCATATCCCATTCCTACAGGATGGTTTGTTGTCAACACCTTTGAGATCATGTTTTAAATATCTGTGCAGACCGAAGTCCTGAAGCATTGTTCTGACAGTGCCTCCTGGTAATTCCATAGTCGTGGGCCTCCCGCTACGTCCGACACGGTCTCAGCTCAGTTTTGCATTGGCAGATACGGGCTGTTCTCATCCTCCTGTCTGTGGGTTGCTAGCTTCCTGGCACCATGTACCCACTGTTGTTTCCCTGGTGTATGCCCTCGAGGCCTCTGCTGAAAATCAGCTGACCATACATATCGGACCGATTTCTGGGCCTTCTATTCCATCTCACTGGCCCTGTGCCTTCTCTATGCCGGGAACACCCGGTCTCGTGAGTACAGCTCTAGAGGTCTCGCAGTCAGGAGACGTGAAGCCGCCAGCTTCGTTCTTGCTGCACAGAATGGCCGGGCTGTTCAGTTCTGCCGTCCCACATACATTTTTGTTTCTTCCTACTTCTATGAAGAAGTTATTGGTATTTTAAGAGATAACATTGAACCTATAGATTGCTTTGGTTACATAATGTTGACATTTTAACAATATTAAGTTTTAAATATCTTATTTCTACTGTTAAGTATAGCAACTGTATTATAATGCAGTAACTCTGTTAAATCTGTCTCATTTCTAGGTTGATTTTTATCAGTGCCCTCCCCCCCCTCCCCCACCCCATGGATAGAGCACCGCTGAAATACAAACGTGAGTGCTCCTTGGTTAAATATACAATGAAGACTCTTAGAAGGGGTTACATAAACAAGAAACAATTCAAAAAAGCAGACATGCCCTCTGGTAATTAAAAATAAGTACACCATGCTCAAAATAGACCAGTGGCCTTAGAGGTAGCTACAAAGTAGCGCTCTCACAGGAATACAAGAACCTGTACTGAAACAAGTATCTTTGCTGTTAAATGTCTCTGCATCTTAGCTGCATTCTCTTGGAGAAATTCGTCTTACAAAGAGATCTTGCTTGCTTCTTAGAAGAACTGCTGTGTCGATCTGAAGTGAGTTTACACTTAGCCTCTTACCCCGGAGCACATATGCCACAGGGTACTTCTGTTGCCATCAATAGTCTTCCTGAGAAATGGATCAAAGAGGAAGCATGAGCTCCAGGCGTTCGGATCAGGCCTTTTATAGAGGGATGTCCCTTTCCCATCCCGGCTGTGCTTCATCCTCACGTATCTATTGACTGGGACGTTCACCAGAGCTGCCGCCCTGAGGTCACTGCCCACAGAGAGGCTGTTACTGTTAAGTATAGCAACTGTATTATAATGCAGTAACTCTGTTAAATCTGTCTCATTTCTAGGTTGATTTTTATCAGTGCCCTCCCCCCCTCCCCCACCCCATGGATAGAGCACCGCTGAAATACAAACGTGAGTGCTCCTTGGTTAAATATACAATGAAGACTCTTAGAAGGGGTTACATAAACAAGAAACAATTCAAAAAAGCAGACATGCCCTCTGGTAATTAAAAATAAGTACACCATGCTCAAAATAGACCAGTGGCCTTAGAGGTAGCTACAAAGTAGCGCTCTCACAGGAATACAAGAACCTGTACTGAAACAAGTATCTTTGCTGTTAAATGTCTCTGCATCTTAGCTGCATTCTCTTGGAGAAATTCGTCTTACAAAGAGATCTTGCTTGCTTCTTAGAAGAACTGCTGTGTCGATCTGAAGTGAGTTTACACTTAGCCTCTTACCCCGGAGCACATATGCCACAGGGTACTTCTGTTGCCATCAATAGTCTTCCTGAGAAATGGATCAAAGAGGAAGCATGAGCTCCAGGCGTTCGGATCAGGCCTTTTATAGAGGGATGTCCCTTTCCCATCCCGGCTGTGCTTCATCCTCACGTATCTATTGACTGGGACGTTCACCAGAGCTGCCGCCCTGAGGTCACTGCCCACAGAGAGGCTGTGCCCCGCTTCCTCTGTTATCTCACTCTGCAAATCTACCTCGTCTTTAATTGCAGCTTTGACTGTGCAATAATTAACAGTTTGGGGTGGAGGTGGGGTCTTTAAAAAAAAGTAATAGATTAGATGTTTTCAACATATCCCACAATTTAAGTATGAAATTGATTTGTGAAATAGAGATTGCTTGGCAACTGTCATTTAATGGTGCACTTGGACCCTGCTGGAAAGCACTTAGATTGATCGAATGTCCCTGAAGACGAATGTGCCAGTTGATTCCATTGATATGAGAACCATCCTTAATGTGTCTCGCCAGACGTAGTCTGTGTAGCTGGACAGTGCATTATCTTCTCTGGGGAGAGATCGACTGAAGTGAAAGAGGCTGCCTTTGTGCTGCCTCCAAAGCAAACATGAACTCCTGCATCAGAGACAGGAGGAGGGAAGCTCCCGTGCAGGGCGTGGGCAAGGTGGAGACCCCACTGCCGAGCTCAGATTAGAAAATCGTTCTCAATAATGAAGTCAGTACCTCCTGATGAGGCCACTCACTGGGCTTCCAGCAGTTCCACTTACATCTCGGGAGATCCTATCACAAGGCAAAGCCAGGCAAATGGATCAGACAGGACATTCTCCGGCGTGGAGCAGGGAGCTGACTTCATCCTGTAGCACTGCCAAGTCAGTCTGGACGCTTACAGCACCAGGGACTGGCCTAATATTAAAAAATCATTTAGCAAGAGTGAAGTGAAAAAGAATGGCCAGCCCTGGATCCCATGTGGCGACTGCGGTTTGAGCCCTGGCCCCGACGGCTTGAGGAATACAATCCTGACAGGATAGGCAATGGGGAAGAAGAGACAGTGGTGTGATCGCGCCCCACAGCGGTGCTTTCTCTCTCTCCGGTGAGCACATGTACCCTCTGGCAATTAAAAAGTATATTTATTTATCTTTTTCTTCCTTTTTTTAGAACTATTTATCTAATTTTATTTATTACTATTCTTCGATTTTACCAGAGCGAGAGAGACAGAGAAACAGACAGAGACAGAGAGAGAGAGAGAGAGAGAGCAAGCCGCCAGGTCCAGGAGTCAAACTGCAGGCGGCCGTGTGCGAGTCCAGTGCCTTGACCACCACGCCACTCACCAGCAGGGTTTTCCTAATGAACCCTTTTTACTGATGTCTACTAATATTATACGGTGTTTATTCCAAATGAAGGCTTGATATAGTGGATACGTGTTTTCACAGGAAGGTGCTATGAAGTAAGATCTCCCCGTAGGTACGAAACGTTTCTACTCGGCTCAGTGTTTTCATGCTATAGAATAAAACCACGTTTTTAAAATCACATACGACTGTACCACCGAGCCTATTCCCGGTTCGCGTGTGCGCGTGTGTATGCGTGTGCGGCTGGTGGAGCGAGTTTAGAGCCTTGGGTGGCTCTCCTTAGGAAGACACTCCGAGAGCATGTGCCCCCCCACTTAAGCACGGGTCACCACGTAAACTGACCTGGACTCACCAGCGCCGCAGCCTTGCTCATGAGCCCCAGACCCAGGCCCAGAAGGGCGCCGCTCGTGTCCGGGAGCCTGAGCGTCCCCTGGCTCACCGCCGTGATAACCGCGGGAGCCCACCGAGCGAGCACCTGGGACCTGAGTCTGGGGTAACGTGAAAGGGCAAGGGCGGAACCCAGCACTGGCCCGCGGGTGATCGGTGCGAACGAGGCCCAGACCCGGTGCCAAACGGCACGCAGGGTACTGGCACGGTGAGCGGGGCCCTGCAGCTCTGGGCCCGAGTGAGCGCAAAGGCGACAGCGGGCACGTGGGAAGCCCGCCCGGCCTGCGCAAGGACCGTGACTAGACCACGGACTCCAGGCGACTTTGCACACACTGTCACTCCTGCAGACAGCCCGCAGCGCCGCCAGCACCGCCTTCTCGCCCCTAGACCACGCCCGGCCTGTCTGTGGCTCCGTGTCCGTGACCGGGACAAGCGCTCGGCGCGGTTACCGCCAGTCCCGCGCTCTCCGACCATTGCCTGCGCCTCGCTCTCTGTCCTGTCCGGCCATGGTCTTCGGAGCAGGGGTGGGGTTTCCTCGGCCTCGGGTCTGTGGGTCTGCCTGCCAGACTTTCCCGAGTGAGCCCTGCGCAGCCTTCTCCCCTCCTCCCTGGAAGAGCAGGAGACCTCCGTCTGCACCTGCGAGCCGACAGCCCTCAGGAAAGGGCAGCCGCACACATGGCTCCCAGCAGACGCACGTCTGCCGACCCAGACTCCGCCGTTTGCTCCGGAGCCGGCCGCAGCTCCAGCAGGACGCGCCTAACCATTGCCTGGGTCGTGGAGTGGACGGTACACACAGGACCGTCCTCGCAGTCAGCGGGCACCGTCTGCTAAGGAGGCGGGTGTTGGACGCAGGAACCGGGAAGCCTGAGTGCCCGCCCCTGTACACCTGCACTCCTCGCACGCCGGCCGGCCCAACGTGAGAAAGCCAGGCGGGTGGAGAAGCCCAGCTTTCCGCCGCAGACGGACTGACACACGTCAGAACACACGACATGGCTCCATATAGCCACCGTGCGAGGTTGTCTAGGTACAGACATTTTTTAAGACAGAATAAACTAAGTAACAGCAGCCATACAAGTGTGGGAGTCCGCCTCCGCTCCCTGTGTGAAATGTATCGGTCCCCTTTTTAATGGAAAAAAATCTCAGTATTATGAGAAGATTTTATCCCAGCAATACCTAATTGCAAAGAGCTGCTTGTTTTCATATAGTCTTGCCTAGAGTGAAATCAGTAATAAACCATGAAGCAAGAGGATACTTTCTAAAGCTGTATTTTGAGTTAGAAAAATACAAGTGAATTTAAGCTTGGGGGTCTCTCTCTCTCTCTCTCTCTCTCTATATATATATATATATACACACACACACACATATACACATACACACATATACACATACACACACACATACACACACATATACACACACACATATATACACAGACACACACATAACACACACATATACACACACACATACCTATACAGTTATAACCCTTCTCCACCCTTGTTCAAACAAAAGAGACACTCTCGCTTTATGCAGAAGTAGAGGCAGTCTGAAAAGGCTGCCCTGTCTCTGGCAGAGCCTGGAAACCCGGCTTCTCTAACGCTCACGGGCTGCAGGTCTCATTCTTATCTTTAGAACGAGCTTCTAGGAAAATGTCCAGGAAATAAAAACTCATCAGAAACCACAGAAAGAACATCCCCTGAGCTCCTGTCTGAGTATGCTCATCAGGGACGTCCCTCACTCGGACCTGGACGGCTCCGTCTCTCCACAGTGACGCCAGGCCGCTGCCCCCACTGAGCCTGTCGCCAGCATGCCAGCGAGTCCGATGCTTGTCTTGTGTTTGAGCGACCCCTTCAGGTGCTGTGTTGGAAGGACCTGTATTTCCTGAGTGGGAAGGAGCTCCCTTGACACAAGAGAGAAATGCTAAGAAATAAAAAGAAAATGAACAGAACAACTCATTCAAAAGTTCCCTGAGAATAATAATTACGACTGCTCCCATGCAAGAGAATGCTTCCTTAACCAACACATTACACAACATTCATATGTATTCACTGAGAAGCATGTTTTAAAATACTATGCACATAAACCAGCTAAAAACAAGACAACGTAGCAGTTGGAGTATGGCGGGATCCCGAGCTCTGACTGGGAGAGACCAGAGCGTATCAGATCACGTAGCTGAATCTTTTCCCTGCAAATCAGAAATACGGTTCCTGCAATGACGAGGGCTAGAATAATGCACAATTCCTGCCCTGTCTGAGTTTGGAATTAATTATAAACTGAATTTAAAAGTTAATGGGGCCAGGAGATGGTGTCATGGTCATATTGCTGGATTCCCTCATGGCTGATCGCAGTTCAAGTCCCGGACCCAGCAGCTTGAAACACCTAGGCGTGTGTGCATGCACGCCCAAGATCATGAGAGGAGGGTGGAGGAGAAGGGACTGTGGCATGCCCCCCACCCCTGAGGTGATTTCTCACTCTCCCTCTCACTGCCTCGGTCTCTCCAGCAAGCACATGCACCCTAAGGCAAAAACCTTTAAAAAAAATAAACTATATCACAGAAATCTTTGCACATCAGTACTAATATATCAGTTGAAATAGCTTCAATTCCATTATGTTTGTTACAATAGTTAAACCAACTTGAACCAATAAATACCTACGTACTTCCCAATTTTCTGCTATTACATACGCAGTACTAAGGTGGCTGCCCTTCTACACAAGTCTGTGCATGTGCTTTTAATTGCTTGGAGGCAAATTCTTAGAAGTCAGGAAAGGGGCCAGGTGGTGGTGCCATGGTAACATAAGTGGACTCGCATGGGAAAGAGGCTGGGTTCAAGTCCCAGAACGCCCTGAGTAAGCTGGTGCATGTGCCCGAGATGTGAGCCGGCGGGTGGGCCTCAGCAGAGGACTTTGGGGGTCTCTCCTTTGTCAAAGAAATGAACTTTGTTAAACAAACTCAGAAAAAAATATTATTAGCTCAGGAACTAAGGCCTTGTTTTTAAGCAAAACTAGCCAAAGAATTACTCTGTAGCAGAGATTCCCACGACCAAAGTAACGTGTGACCTGGGTCTGTGACTGGGCTCTGCCGGGCTGACCAGTCTGCTGCCGACAGCTAACCCAGCAGGAGCCCTGCAGGGGTCCTCGGAGCAGTGTCTGCAGCTGAGGGGTCCCCGGGGCAGTGTCTACAGCTGAGGGGGTCCCTGGGGCAGTGTCTGCAGCTGAGGGGTCCCTGGGGCAGTGTCTACAGCTGAGGGGTCCCTGGGGCAGTGTCTGTAGCTGAGGGGTCCCTGGGGCAGTGTCTACAGCTGAGGGGGCCCCCGGGGCA
>NW_006199647.1:2422011-2434420 GCF_000334495.1 Tupaia belangeri chinensis
GCGGGGGCGGTATCTGCGGCTGAGGGGTCCCTGGGGCAGTGTCTGCAGCTGAGGGGTCCCTGGGGTAGTGTCTGCAGCTGAGGGGTCCCTGGGGCAGTGTCTGCAGCTGAGGGGTCCCTGGGGTAGTGTCTGCAGCTGAGGGGTCCCTGGGGCAGTGTCTGCAGCTGAGGGGTCCCTGGGGCAGTGTCTGCAGCTGAGGGGTCCCTGGGGCAGTGTCTGCAGCTGAGGGGTCCCTGGGGCAGTGTCTGCAGCTGAGGGGTCCCTGGGGCAGTGTCTGCAGCTGAGGGGTCCTCAGGGCAGTGTCTGCAGCTGAGACGATGCACTGTCACTCGCGCGCTCTCTCAGTTTCAGCCCTCCAAGACTTGTTTAAAGAAAAGGTAAAAATGTTTTAGCACAGACTTGATCTGGGCTGTCTCCAGGAGACAAAGGCAGAGTGGCTCACCCCAAAAAAGCCAGTCCCCCGGACCAAGGAGTGTGCACAGCAAGGGTGCACAGCGAGCCTCCCACGACCAGCACTTAGTTCCATCTGGAAGGAAAGAAGAGAAACTTCAGGACAGAGCTGGGGCCACGTACAGACGGAGAAAGGGAGATTTTGTCACCATCTGCAACTTGTCAAATCTTTGGTAAGAAAACAAACACTGCCATGCAGCTCGTCAGTGCAGAGACAGCGGCGGGCCACTGTCATGGGGGCAGGAGCCTCCCCTGTCCTTCGCAGGACTGCTAACCACGCTGTTGGTTAATGTATTGTGTGGACTCGGGGGTCACGTTAAATTAACTGTCAGTTAAAGGCATGTGCTTCTTGTTGCGCTGTTCCAGTTCTAACAGTCTACCAAGTTCTTAGAAATAACAATAAATTTGCATGTAAAATATCTCTTTCCAACAAATACCTAAAAGAAACAGAAGTTATATTTTAAAAAACAACGAATGGGCCAGGCGGTGGCACAGTGGTGACAGTCCAAACCCCCTGGGAAAGGACCAGGTCCACACCCTGGAAACCCCTGAGCATAGAGGACGGGCGCCTACAGTCTGGGCTGGGCAGGGCAGGGCAGGGCAGGGCAGGGCAGGGGTGCGGCGTCTGCCCCGTTGGAGTCTGGCCCTATTTCTCCCTCACCCACCCACTGTCTCTTTCTCCATGGCAGAGACAAACTTCAAGAAAAGAACTACAGAAAGATTACACGTATCACTGCTTAGAGACAGCTAATTTCAGGCAGACACACACGGCACACCGACCTGCAGGGGTGTGAGTGCACACAGGCGGGCACACGCGGCACGCTGACCAGCAGGGAGGGTGCCAAGTGTGAGTGCACACGCAGCACATGGGCCAACATGCGACACATCAAAGGCAGGACCCTAGCAAGGCTGCTGTGAAGGCCCGTCCGCCACCAAGCCAGAGCATGCGGACCACGAGCATGCTGCCGCAGTGGCCTTCTCCGGGGTCCGAGTCTCCACACCTGAAATGAAGGGGTGCCAGGGCGGAGCAGTAATAACCTCAAACCTAAGACGCCCGAGGGAGCATGGCTAACTCTGGGCCCCGGTTCAGTAACCACACTGACGTGTGTCCTGGTAAAAAATCTGACGTGTCAGCTTCAGTGAGCCGACGGCGGGACCTGCCGTGGACACCATCAGGGGCACACTGGCGCACAGCCAGTGCAGAGAGCCTCACAGCCCGCCGACCACAGCCCTCCCCTGCACCTGTGGCCTCAGCTCTGACGACCCCTGTGAGAACTGCAAACACCATGTGGCTAGTGTTAACGCAGACGACCGTCAGGTGTGTCCAGCACCAGACCTGTGCTCACTAGCGTAGGCTGACCCATGAACACATCAGAGACCAACCCACGGCATCCTCCGAGCCTTCATTTTTAGCAGGCCTGCAGTCATAAACAACCAGCAAATGTAGCCTCTGTCTCGAATTAATTGGTCCACAATAGTTTGTATCTGTTTCATGGCCCGGGATGGGAAGGAGAGTGTTAGTGAGGCAGAAATACGGCCCAGCAAATCGGCAACCTTGTCTGGAATCCTGTGGGGAAGGCAGGGTTAAGGTGGCTGACACACATGCACACACGCATGCACATACAGAGGCTATGCTTTTCTCTGCTGGAAATGAGACACGAGAAATGGCGGGGGTGAGCGTGGGCGTTGGACAAAGGGGCTTTCAGCCCACGGCGCAGACATGGCAGAGAGGCCCGTGCCTCAAACCCTCATCCACCAGAGACGAGAATCTGCCCTCGTTTGCTAGCAGGACCTCTTTATCCCGTGCAGGTGTCACCGGGGCCGGGAGCCCTACAGCTGTCAATACCGGGAGGCTCCTCTGCACTCAGCGGGGCCACGAGGCCCCATCCCAGCTCACGCCGGGCTCTGCGTCCCGCCTCTCTACACAGGGACCCTCCGATGAGGCCACCCAGCCACGCCCCCACCCACCTTTCTGACACTCCTTCTGGAGAGCAGGCGGCTGCCAGGCCCAGGCCGGCCTCAGGACCAACTTGGTCCCTCCTCTCTGCTCAAAGAGCGAAAGTTCTAGAAAGACATGTCAAACACAGAGGTGGTTTGCAAAACTTCTGCCTTTCAAACAACTTCCCCTGAGAGTGCAGTCTGACTGTGTGTTAGAGCTGGGGAAATAACAGAGAAAAGCAAACCGAAAATTAATATGTTAATTATAGTGCCCACAGTAATGTGCAAAGGTAAACGGCATTTTCTAAATATTGTAAATTTTTCGGTGAACTTTTTAAAGCCTCAGCCTGCCTGCCCCCTTGTATCTTTCCAGAACCTTCATCCCTTACTTGAAATGGAAGGGCTGGCAGGGTCTCCGTGCTGGGCACAGCTCGGCTTAGCTTAAATCAGCAGGGAAAACCTGACCCTTCTGCAGTGTTGGCCAATAAATAACTGTGTGTCTTCTAAGTTTTACATGTGTGCGAGTAAAAACGTCTTTCTTTCTCATTCTCAGCGACGACAGCTGTCCCAATGGCCTTGAGAAGACTCTAGCTGAGGCAGCAACACCCCACCCCACCACCAGGAAGTGACAAGTACAGGAGGAAACTTCAGAAAACAGAACTGAGTTAGGAGTTTCTTTTGGTGCAAGAACACTGGAATCCTGTAACACACTCTCCGTGAGCTTTCTAAAGACCCCAGTCCAAGCCACGTCTACCAGCTAAGTGCTTAAACAGCCACTTCAATTTGCAGACACTAGTCCTTCGGTTCTTCAGACTCTCCAGGCAGGCACTTGGGGTTCTCAAGGTCCCAGAGCAACTGTTGACCTCCCCACCTCCGAGCGGGTGCACAAGGCCACATTCTGCAGAGGCTCACTCCCCACGGACACAAACATGGACTCGCCTGAGGCTCAGAGTTGAACAGGCCGGAGCCACCCTCACCAGGCTCCAGGAGGGGAGTGAAAGCAGCAGGGCACCCAAGAAGGGGGCCCCCGGGTCTTGGGAAGGGTCTCTGTCCGGGGTAATGCACTGGGCGAGAAGACAGCTCTGTGGTTTAGGGACGGTGCTAGTCACAGACGCCTGCTTGGAGCCAGCACACTTAGTCTGCTGTGCACTGAAAAGCTGGGCCTGGCTGTCACCTATGTCCAACGCGCCCCTATGGACAAAACTTCAGAGTTGTTACCAATAGTAATCAGTAGGGATAGCTATTTAAGAAGTGTCCACATGGGACCAGTAGATGGCGTAATGAACTCCCAGGTGGCTGGACTCCCACATAGTTGACCAGTTCGATCCTGAACCCGGCAGCTTAAAAGTCATGCTGAGCACATGTGCATGCGTGCCCATAATCCTGAGAGGAAAATGGAGAAGGGACTGCAGTGTGGCCATCCCCTCGGGGGGTGATTTCTCACTTTTCTGTCTCTTTGTTTCTCTGGCAAATGTACGTTCCCTATAGCAAAAATCTCTCTCTCTAAAAAAAAAAAAAAAAAAGAGTCAATAAACGCAGATTTCATAAAACTCTCTTTCTCATACTGGGGGTGAGAGAAAGAAATGAATCAGGTCACAGTCCAAAGCAAGTTGAATTTTTAGAGCGTGCAAGAAAGAATCAACCTCACAAGAGAGGGGTCTAGCCTTTCCCCGCCTCCTGGAAGGCAATGTTTAGGAAGAGCTGTTTGTTTTTGGGGTGGGAGGCCTCCCAGACAGTCTAACAACATGATCCACATGGGAGCTGCGAGCTGCACCAAGTCCACCCTGTCTCAGAGTGGCTTGACCCCGGAGGAGCTGCAGGGCGGTCAGCCCTTGGGCAGGCTGCAGCAGCTGATGGGGCCCCAGCAGAAAGCCAGAGGCTCTGGTGAGCTGCTCGGTTGGCAGGACCCTGGGGGCATCGTCACACGCCACTGCCAGAAAAGTGGCGCTACAGGCCACGCGGACGGGGACTGGAAGCTCCGTGTTCGGCATGCTCCTGGATTCTGCTCCATGGTTTTCTCCCCTCGGCTGATTTTCACCTGAACCCTCTCCCTGTGATGAGCTGTCAGTGTGAGTCAAGCATTTGCAAGTGGCCTGGTGGTTACTGAACTTGCACATGGTCAACCACAGTTCAAGACCCAGACCCAGTGGCTTGAGAATCACACCAGGCATGTGTGTATATGTGTGTGTGCATGTGTGTGTGCATGCACGTGTGTGTGTGTGTGCATGCCCAAAATTCTGAGAGGAGAATGAGGGAAAAGGGACTGCAGCATGGCCACCCACTCGAGGGAAGATTTCTCGCCTCCTCTCTCTCTCTTTCTCTCCAGAGCGCACGCGCCCTATGGCAAAACCTGACGAAATGACGAGACCATTTACAGTGAGGTCTGAGTCCTCGTGAGCAATCAGGTCTGCGGGTGGGTCTGGGAGCGCGACCCCTGTAGGAGGTGAGAAGTGGGTGATCCGTGAACTCTAACTTTGTACAAAGACTCGTATTTTCCTATTCATTATTTCACCGTCACGAACGCTCAGGCTATGATGGCACAGGAACCCAGCGAGCACAGCCTTCCCCAAAGTGGGAATTCCCGTGGGTCACGTCTGGGCCACGCAGACTACTGGTGCTCCAGGGTTCGGGATTCACTGTCATCGCCACCTCCAGGGTCAACAGCAAACCAGGGCTTCTCTGCGCTGGAAGACCCTCTCTGGACGGCTGTTCGCTCCCTCTAAGAGCACAGTTAGACTCCTGGTCGCCCGCAGAGGCACAGGCCACTACTAACCAGGGCTTCTCTGTGCTGGAAGACCCTCTCTGGACGGCTGTTCGCTCCCTCTGAGAGCGCAGTTAGACTCCTGGTCGCCCGCAGAGGCACAGGCCGCTACTACAGCTCTCCTCTCCCGGCGCCAGTGGGCCACCGCTGCCGAGCACTGCTATAGCTGCCAGAGAGCACGTTGCACTGTCACCCGCCAGCCTGGCAGACCGACTTGCACATTCGTCGTAACCGTGTGCGCTGTGCCAGGTCTACGCCGAGGGCTTCGCGTAAAGTACTTCTCAGTCTGCACGATTCTGTTAGCCCCACTGACGCTCATCCGCTGATGAGCATGTCAGACTGAGAAGTAAAGCCGTCCAGCCAACGCGACTGCTTCGCTGATGCTTTAAATAACCCAGTGGCATTGGAAGGCCGCGTGTTTCAGGCAGGCTGGCCTCTTGGCCCACTTGACGCAGGTCTCCTTCCCAGCTTTCCAGCTTTCCATGCTGATGTTCGAAAGAGCACTCCGTCCAGTCCTCCTGGGTACATTTCTAATACTGGCTACAAACGACTTAGAGGAAACCCACAAAGTGACTAGTAGAGCCGGGCCTTGGGAGAGGGCGAAGCTCTTTGTGATGCTGTTGGCATTGTTGTGTGGAGCGGAAAGGATGCTCAGAGATAGCAACTTTTCCTTATCGTGTCTAGTATATTTCTATGTTGGGCTTTGTACATGTATGGGGCCTTGTTTGGGGGAGTAGTTTATATGTACGTGACAAATTCTTCTCTCTACCTGAACGGTGTGAAATGCTCTCGTGACCGCTCCATGCCGTGTGCGTGCTCCCGATATCTACCCTTTGTAACAGGCAGCTCGTTTACTCATGCATCCACGGCGTGGAGGGGCCACATGACGACAGCTTGCCTCCGTCCCTGTAGCACCAACTGGGAGCATGGAGCCATCTAGCTGCCCCCGTTCACCGTCTGCTCGTGGATGACAGCTGCGGGCAGGGTGGGTGGTGGCCTGGACACCTGGATGTGTCTCTTCCACGTGGGATGCGTGGCTTCTTTACTGCAGTGGTTGGTTCTAAGAGGAAGCATCCCAGAAGACAGAGAGCCAGAAGGACACTTTGCCATTCCCATGTCCTCACCTCAGAAGCCAAACTGTTGCCTGGCTCCCTTTCTTCTCTCACTAACCCAATTTCACAGAGACAGAGTAGAGCTCACTTCCTGGTGGGTGGAGGATAGCATAATTCTGAAAGCGTGTGTGGAACAAAAAATGATGATTTTCCATTGTTTAGAAATATTATTTACTGTAACAACTTCTTATGAGAGAAAAAAAAATGACAGGTGCTCGTTTTTCCATAAGGACAAAAGAAACACTAAAGCACACTTTAATTCATTCCACCTCACAGATAACGCGTCATACGCACACTCTAGGGACTTCCTGTTAAAATGCCACGCTTTAATATTCCAGGCGACTAAAACGTCCCACTTCCATGTGACCCTCTCAGACACCCTGACACTCAAAATGGACGGCACGACTCAGTGTTCTAACAAAGAGTCTCTTTCAAGTGTTCAAGTCCGGGAAGAGCCAGGCCTAAATATAGACTGGTCCTTCCTCGCCCAACTCACGCTGCCCTAATCATTGTAGCCAGTGCAGTAAGATGCTCTGGACCCGTTCATTCATAAACAGCCAGAATGTACTGCTCACATTACAGAGGCAGGAACTCCAATAGGAAGTACCGAAGACCAGGCAGATGGTGAGTGTTCAAATTTGTCAGTTATTCTCACAAATCAGCAGGCTCAATAATAAGATATGGGAGGGAGGTAGAAATAGAGAAAGAAAGAAAAGGAAACAGAAGGAAGCATATGAGGATATTAAGGAAGAAGTATTGTTCCTTTGTGATATTTTTAAAATAGGAATTCACATCAGAAGCCATTTAGTGTCAGTAAATTATCTGAATTTTCAAACTAGGATTTTGAATGTTAGCTACTGTTATCCACAAAATAGATACTGAACTCCACGATCAAAACAGAACGAGGAGGACCAGCCCAGTGACACCGCTGGCAGCTAATTAAACCGCGGCACTGGAAGCCCTAGGGCTGCTGTGGGGTAGATCCCTGGCTCAGCTTGAAAACAAACTGGGCCTATGCCCACACGCCATGATCCTGAAAGGCTGCAAGGCCAGGGAGGGGGGTCGCAGGTCAAGGGTGCTTCTTTCTCTTTCTTTCTCTTTTCTCTCTCTCTCCTCCCTTCCCTCATGTGTGTACACACAAGTTCTCTATCACAAATAAATTAATAAACTTTAAAAATGGGATGAGAATTTACATATCTTTTTTTTTTTTGGAGAGATTTTCACTGTAGGGTGCGTGCGCTCGCCAGACAGACAGAGAGCGACATAGAGACAGAAAGCGAGAAATCACCCCCCAGGGGGGATGGTCACGCCACAATCCCTTCTCCTCCATTCTCCTCTTGGGATCTTGGGCACGCACGCACACGCGCCTAGTGTGAGTTTTCAGCCACCGGGTCTGGGACGCGAACCGCGGTCGACTACGTGAGAGTCCAGCGACATAGCCATTATGCTAACTGCTGGTTCCCAAGAATTTACATATCTTTTTAACTGAGACTTTAGAATTTTTTAAGTACAATTTTCTTGGGGCCAGCAGGTAGAGTGGTTAGGGCACTGGATTCCCACATGGCCAAGCACTGTTCCAGGCCTGGGCCCAGTGGCTTGAAAATCTCACACCAGGTACACGTGCCTATGTGCCCAAAATCCCAAGAGGAGAACGGGGAAGAAGGGATTGCAGTACGGCTTTCTTCCCAAGGGGTGATTTCTCACTTTCCTTTTCTCCATCTCTCTGTCTCTCTCCAGCAAGTACACACACCATATGCAAAAAAACTAATAAATAAATAAATAAACTTTTATCATGGATGTGAAGAAATTACGAATAAACATGCCTGTAAAAAATTCCCAAAATTTAGAGCCCATAAGCGCAGCACATTGAGTTCCTGTGGTGGGTTTAAGATGGCAGAGTGCGAATGGCATTGAAAACTGAAGGGTTTAGCTTGCTACTCAGTTTTTAAAATTCACTTCACTGCTCTAAGCCTAGCATTCTCATCTCTCAAAGGACACATCGTGAAAAACAGCATCAGAGTAACATAACAAGATGGAAGAACGGGAGTTCCCAGCAATCATTTCCTCACAGAAACATAAAATGAACAACCAGTCATTCGCAAAAATATCTTCACAAGAACTAAAGGACCCAGGCCAGAAATTGCAGCCTGTGGCAGAGCACATAAATAAGGAGAACCAATAGAAGAGGGCAGGCATTACGTCTGCACATTACTCACATCAAAACTCAGGCAACGTAGCAGTGTGGCGTTCCAGGTGGAGAAATGTGCAGTGAGTTTTTGGAAATCACCCCAAAAGCACAGGCAACAATAATGAACGGGATTCGTCAAACTAAAAGATTGCCCAGAGCAAAGGAAATGGTCAACAAAATAACGAGACAACCTACAGAATGGGAGAAAATATCTGCAAATCATTTATCTAATAAAGGGGTAATAACCAAAATATATAAGGAACTCAACTCAATAGCTTGAAAACAACTACAATTTTAAAAATGAGGAAAGCACCTGAACAGCTATATACATATGGACAACAGGCATACAAGAAAATACTTAGCATCATTAACTATCAGGGAAATACAAATCAAACCAGTGAGAGACACCTCACACCCGCTAGAATGGCTATTACCAAAATAACAAAGGGGTGTGACAATGTTGTCCAGTTCGTACAGAAAACAGAACCCTTCTACTGTGGGAAGAATGTGAATTGGTATAGCTTTAGAGAAAACAGTATGGAGGTTTCTTAAAAAGTTAAAATAAAACTACTCTATGATCTAGCAATCTCATGACTGGGTTATATTCAAAAAATAAAAATAAAATCAACATGTCAAATATCTGCATACTCCTGTTCATTGCATTAATCACAAAAGCCAAGACATAAAATCAACTCAAGCGGCTGTTGATAAGTGAATGGATTAAGAAAATGTGATCTGTGTGTGTGTGCACGTGTGTGCGCGTACACGCACACACGCACACAATGGAATATTACTCAGCCTTAGAAAAGAATAGAGAAGAAAACGCTACCATTTGTGACAACGTCTGTGAGCCTGGAGGACACGTGTAAGTGAAATAAGCCAGGCAGAGGGAGACTGTAGCTCCTGGTCTCACTTATGTGGACTTTGAAAAAGTCAAACGCGTCAAGCAGAGAGCAAAATGGTGACCCCAGGGAATCGGGTGGGACGTGAAGGGGTGCTGCTCAGAGGCGCCACGCCTCAGTCACGCGGGATGAGTAAGGCCGAGGGTCTGACAGCCAGTACAGACAGGGACTCCGAAATCCACACGGGGTCCGCCAGCACAGCCTTTCGTGGTGTGAGTCTGGGTCTGTTCCCCATCCCTCCTCCCCGTGGTTCGACATCCTTAGGCAAGTTAAGGCGGCAAGTATGAGGAGAGCAGAGGGCGAGGACCGGGCGCAAAAGGAACACAGCTCAGGTGCAGTTCTGTTAGCGACGTGAGCGAGCTCGAGCACGGCAGCCAGCTTCCCTAAGCTTCCCTAAGCCATGGGTTCCTCTAAAACAATGAAATCAGGGACCAGCAGTTAGCGTAATGGCTATGTCGCTGGACTCCCACATAGTCAACTGTGGTTCAAGTCCCAGACCTGGCGGCTTAAACTCACAGCGGGCACTTGTGCGTGCATGCCCAAGATCCTGAGAGGAGAACGGAGGAAAAGGGACTGCGGCGTAACCATCCCCCCTAGGGGTGATTTCTCGCTTTCTGTCTCTGTCTCTCTCTGTCTTTCTGGCGAGCGCACGTGCCCTATAGCAAAACCCTCTCCAAAAAAAAAAAAAATGAAATCAGCCCTCCACTACCCAAAACCCAAACAGAAGCACTGGGAAGGCCCTGCAGCTTGGTGGGCAGACCCTAGCGAGCCTCAGCTGGCGTCCCCCAAGGGCTTGTTCACAGTCTCTGGTCAGGCAAGTCCCGGGGTCTGGGAACCGCATTTTTGACCCACTCCTCCTGATGCTAATGCCCCGGACCAGGGCCATGCTAGAAGGACAACTGCTCTAGGACCCTGCGTGAAACCATGGACGGCATTTCCACGGTCTTAAATACCAAAGCGCCAAGGAGAGGCTTGTGGGACACAGCAAAATCCACAGCGAACGTGGGGAGCCAGACGGGCAGCCCACCCTCAGCGAGCACCCCGCAAGGCACGCCTGATTTCCCCATTCGCTCTAAACCGCTGTAAGGAGTAGAGTAATTTCTAGAACTCACACAGGTGTGTCTCCCAGGGTAATGTCGAAGTTCCCATTTTCCTCACGTGGCCCTCAGAATAACGCACTCTGCCTTCCTAAACGGGCCCTGTACACGTTCTGTTAAAGTGACCAGCCCACGACTACCTCCTAGTCTTTAAAATGTCCTTGGGGGTCAAGTCTGTAGCCAAGAAAAAATAGCTTTACTTTGCCTGATTTTACCAAGAATTATTATTCTGCAACATAGAAATCTTAAGACATTTTGTTAATAGACCAAAGTTTCTTCTTTCATTCATTAAGATTCAGTATCAATATATTCCTGCTATAATGCATTTCCACGGGGCAAAACCCAGCATCGCCTGTGTTCTGTCCAGAACCTGGTATCACCTCCCAGTCTGTTTTCTTGCTACTCTTCTGGCTTACTGGGAAAATGCTCAGCAGTATTTCTGCATAATGCAGGTAGAGCGGGGAACATGGAGGGCGGGACAGCGTTCTTCCTGACAGCACAGCCTATGTGACTGAGAACGCATGACGCTGCATGTCCCCGTCGGCAATGTGCGTCCATGAGAGCTTCCGACAGTGAAGCCCTTCGGCAGCCCTCTCCAACCCTCCAATAAAGAGGCACGGAGTTCTCTGCTCTCCTCTTCACCTTTGCCTGGCGTCTCCTGGAAGTCACTATCAACCACTGATAGAGTTAAGGGCATGAGCGGACTCCAGCTAACCAGCTCTTCCATGAGGAAGTGGGCTGGGAATCTCTGGGTGGCTGTGAACTAGAGGACTGAATTCTTGTTTCCAAAACCCACACCGTACTCCTTTCTATGCAATATGATTGAAGTTTGAGCTACACGTAGTATTCAACAGGAGTTAAACTTGCCCTGCGCCTCCACGCATATGGAATGTTCCCATCTTACCGCAAACGCAGGGGCAATTTACAAATCCGGCAGACACGGCCGTGATTCCAACAGCAAACGCTTCATTCCTTTATCCAAACAGTCCGTTCAACTTATCCTTAACACGGCAAAAGAAGAAACTTGCACTTTTGATGAAGTCTCAAATAAATTATTCAGTAATGAAAAACGACCTGATAGGATGTGATAAGGAAAAAGGTGCATCTTAGGAAATAGATCCGAGAGGAATAAAGCATCGAGGATCAGAATCAAAGGTTTGGGGCACCAGGGGTAGGAGACAGCTCTCCGAGTTCCCTCGAGACTTCCTGCACACCTGCTCAGGTTCTGAAACTCAAACACGCTGATCTCCTCACCCACAGGCAGGAGCGGATGTATCCTGGCCAACCCCTGCACGTCCTTCCAGGGTCCTAAATCTTAGGTCCCCCATGTCTGTGTGAGGTGGGGAGAGGGAGGAGTGGTGGGCACGGTGGCGTCACGTCCTGTTAACTACCACGACAAATGAAATGCGAGCGAGCTCCAGTGTCCTGCCACAGCAAGGCCTTCCCTGCCATTCTCCCTGCGCTCATGACGGAGCCATTCTCAATATATACTGTCTGCTTTGTCTTTTCCCATTCTTTTTTCTAAGCACAGGAGCAAAAATAGGTCCACGAACATTCCAAAAACCATTATAAAGAGTGGATACAGTTCTTTGGGCCAGAACTGCCATCTTCCAGTGACTCACCAAAACAACGAACACGAAGGGAATGAGGAGAGCCCCCAGTACACGCCCTCCAGGCCTTTGGAAAACACGGGGCGTTTCCTCTGGCAACACACATGCGGATCTACAAGAAAGGCGATACTGTGGCCATCGGGGGACAGGCACTGCTCAGAAGGAACGCCCCAAATGTTACCGTGGCAACACTGGAAGAGTCTGCGTGTTACCAGCATGCTGCGGGCGCTGCCGTACACGACACTGGAAGAGTCTGCAGTGTTACCAGCATGCTGCGGGCGCTGCCGTACACGACACTGGAAGAGTCTGCGTGTTACCAGAATGCTGCGGGCGCTGGCATACACGACACTG
>NW_006199647.1:2434524-2443771 GCF_000334495.1 Tupaia belangeri chinensis
TCTGGCAACACACATGCGGATCTACAAGAAAGGCGATACTGTGGCCATCGGGGGACAGGCACTGCTCAGAAGGAACGCCCCAAATGTTACCGTGGCAACACTGGAAGAGTCTGCGTGTTACCAGCATGCTGCGGGCGCTGCCGTACACGACACTGGAAGAGTCTGCGTGTTACCAGCATGCTGCGGGCGCTGCCGTACACGACACTGGAAGAGTCTGCGTGTTACCAGCATGCTGCGGGCGCTGCCGTACACGACACTGGAAGAGTCTGCGTGTTACCAGCATGCTGCGGGCGCTGCCGTACACGACACTGGAAGAGTCTGCGTGTTACCAGCATGCTGCAGGCGCTGCCGTACACGAGTTAAGGGCGAGACCCTGGCTCAGAGCATTAACGCCCGTGTCGAGCACACGAAGCTCTCGAAGAGCAGAACTAGCTTCCTCAAACGTGCGAAGGGCAATGGCCAGAAAAAGAAGGGAGCCCAAGAGAAGGGGCCTGGGTTCCGCGGGAGCGCCAGGCGGCTCCACCAGAGAAGCCACTGTGAGAGCCGGAGCTTCTGGAACCGATCCCTAGGAACCGCGGCATGGTGGGTGTCCGAAATAAACTCAGCGATGGTCTATAAAAACCTCTTTCTTAATTGAGTAGAATTGGGCTCCCTCCCCAAAGCTAATTTTAACCGGGTCTAATTCATTTTGCGATATCTTCATTGAAATGCAGTGGTTTTGACCTGAAAGGAGTTAGGTGGCTTATGTAACAAATAAAACTCAGGTGATTAGAAAACTGCTCCCCCCTCCAAAAAAAAAAGTGGATACAAATCTGTAAGGCACATTACACTGGCCTCAAAACTCTCGAGGCTCATGGACAGTGAATCTTGAGTTTATCTTCATTCATTGTTCAAGGGCCCGTCACACTGACTTACTGTGCTACACAACAGCACAGACAAAGCGCACGTGGTAGATCGTAGGCGTAGCGGCAAGAACCCTGCTGTGGTGTGCTCTCAGGTCACAGTACCGGAGGCTCGTCTGCACGCGTCTTAAGTGGCCTTTTAATAAATAGGAACTGAAGATCTAGCAAGTGTCGAGCACCGAACAGTGCATACGACAGATGTGTCCCTGACTCAGTCATGAACCAAGAGAGGCACCTCCCAGTGCAGGGTGAAAAGTGCTATATGAGGGTTTTTGTATTTT
Organism: Tupaia belangeri chinensis; assembly: GCF_000334495.1. Classification (NCBI taxonomy): domain Eukaryota; kingdom Metazoa; phylum Chordata; class Mammalia; order Scandentia; family Tupaiidae; genus Tupaia; species Tupaia belangeri. Next base: position 2,435,708 of record NW_006199647.1, read on the forward strand.
ACTGAAGATACAGAACACGGGGCAGATGAGTGGAGCTTCCCTGAGAGCTGCGTGTCTGGGTCTCTCCTGTAGGAGTTTCCTCGGAGCCTGTCAGCGTATGACAGCAACCTCGACTGCCCTGCCGACCCACACACTCCCCATGTGACATGTGACAGTGAACTTGCACACCAGCCCGTGGCATGGAGGCTAAGGGGCTCGTCCCACGTGGTCACCTATGCTGTTTGAATCCTGGACATTGCAGCTGAAAAACACACTGGGCGTGCGTGTGCGGTGGCCTGAATCCTGACAGGTGGAAAAAGAGAGGAGGCTGTGACCGTTCCCCCATTGGGGAGGTGCGTTCTCGCTTTCCTCTCTCTGTCTCTGTCTCTCTCTGGTGAGCATGCACGTTCTCTTGGAAAAAGTTTCTTTTAAAAGGAAGAAAAAGAGGGAACAAGCAGTTAGCGTAATGGCTATGTCGCTGGACTCCCACGTAGTCGACCGCGGTTCACGTCCTGGACCCGGTGGCTTAAAACTCACGCCGGGCGCGTGTGCGTGCGTGCCCAAGATCCCGAGAGGAGAATGGAGGAGAAGGGATTGCGGCGTGACCATCCCCCCTGGGGGGTGATTTCTCGCTTTCTGTCTCTATGTCTCTCTCTGTCTGGTGAGCGCACGCGCCCTACAGTGAAAATCTCTCCAAAAAAAAAAGGAAGAAAAAGAAAAAGTTAACTTGCTGCTTCAACTCAGCCAGCCAGCCAAAACCCATCCCATGGTTCATTGCCATTGCCCAGTGGTTTCGAAGCTGTCCCACCACCGACACCCACTGCCAGCGAGCGACCTTCATCCTGCAGCTCCACGAGGCATGGCGCAGCACATGCAGAGGTCGAAGTGGCCCGAGGTCCACAGCGAGAATGGCATTAGACGTCCTGGCTATAAAGGAATAAAAGTGTCGGCACAAACACCCTAAGAGTCTCCTTTAGACTCAGACGGGATACATGCCGTGGAGACAGGCTCAGGCTCCCCACAGGGTACAGAGGGGTTAGGAAGGATGAGGCAGCCAGGCACTAAAACAGAATCTCTATGAAGCAGACCCATATGGAAGGCTGCTGGTTCAAAACCCCCGAGTAGCTGAACTCGTGTGCGCCCTTTGTCCGGGCTGGCTGGGGCCAGGACTGTGGCTCTGAGAACAGGTCAGGGTGCTCTCTCGCTCTCGCTCTCTCTGATGAGAATAAGTAAATCAGCTTTTTAAAAATATTTGGGAAACAAAAAAAGAATAAGACCTAGTTTCTACTGTACAGGATCACATCATCTAAAAATTAATGAAGGACACCTTAGATTTATGCCATAATAGTTATTGGCAAATCTGACTACAAAATGTATTTCTGCTTTTTTAGAGAGAGGTTTTTGCTATAGGGCATGTGCATGCACCAGAGAGACAGCGAGATAGAAAGTGAGAAATCAGGCCCAGGGGAGATGGCCATGCCACAGCCCTGTCTCCTGCATTCTCCTCTCAGGATTTTGCACACACGCACACACACGCATAGCATGAGTTTCTAGCCACGGGGTCCGAGACTTGAACAGCCATCAACTATGTGGGAGCCCAGTGACATAGCCATTACACCATCTGCTGGTCCCACAGTATTTGTATAGAAATGTGCTCCCTCTGGGGCCGGAAGGTGGCGTGGTGGTTAAGGTGGCTGAACTCCCAATGGCTGACAGCAGTTCACGTCCCGGACCTGGCAGCTTGCTTTCTCACTTCTCACTTTCCTTCTCTCTCTCTGTCTCTCTCCAGTCAACTTCAAAAAGAGAAAATAAAATAATGAATAAAATTAAATAAACAATTCTTTAAAAAATAAAAGGGCTCCCTCGTTCGCTCCTCAACCGCCAACTGTAAATGCTCAAGGTGCAGGTCGGGGGTCCTGACCGACTGGGTTGGAGGTCCCTTTCTCAGGCCGTCGGCACGCGGGCCGCCAGCGGCTCAGCTTCCAGCAGGACGGTGCTGGCCTCGCCCTCCCTGCTCCACGCCCACCCACCGAGCGCGCCGGGGCTGTCTCCCGGGCCGTGGCCTTTCATCTGGGCACAGCGCCTTGTCCACTCTCGGAAGTGCAGGTGGCACGGCCGCAGGCCTAAGGATGACCGGCGAGGTCTCTTAAACCCCTCGCGGATGGGGAGGTCCGGAGTCCCGTGTTTTACTGTCTTATGCTTCGGGACGGGGTCAAGGGGCACTCGCACCGAGTGCTCTCCCCTGACACGGCGCGCTGGGCACGCCACATACTGCCGGTCGTCACCGTGACTCCTTTTCTCCCGTGCTCTCGGACTCAGAGCTCGCTGGTCAGACGGCTTCTAAAATGCACACTCGGTTTAGTTTGGGCATTTGGGGCCATCACCCAGCCAGACAAGAGTCCTCCATGAGAAAGGAACAGAAAATTCCCATCCGCGGCCCTCGCCGTAAACGCAGGCCTGCCCCCCGTGACCCTGGGCGCAGTGGGTCACATGCACGCCAGAAACCTGGGCGCCTGCACGGCGGCCTCACCTGCGGCCACCCGTCCGTGCTGCAGCGCCACGCGGGCAGTAAATCTATCAGTGGGGCCTAGCACCGCGCGCACCAGACTCCTATCTGGCCTTTTAAGACAAGCCTCGGCCGATTTCTCCCTGAAGACGGACAAGTGCTACACACAGAAAATGCTGATACCAGAGTTTCACTTACGTTGCTTTTCCTCTTAACAAGTTTTATCAATAGCAACCGATAAGAAAGCGTTTCAAAGAACACTAAGTGCGTCCGTCTGAACAGTCAAGGACATGCACTATGTTTGGTTTGTCCATAAATCCGCCCAGCGCCAGGAGGCTGGGCTACGCCGAGGGACGATGACAGGGCCACCGCGCAGTCAGGACCCGAGACTGATTTCTGCAGCCCCACCGACTAGAGGCAAATCCCCGTGTCGTTTTCCATTTTAACTTGCTAAAGGGCATAGCACTCACCAAATAGGAAGAGAGAGAGGAAAGTGAGAAACCACCCCCCAGGGGGATGGCCACGCCATAGTCCCTTCTCCATTCTCCTCTTGGGATTTTGGAAAGCACGCACATGCTCCCAGCATGATTTTCAAGCCGCCGGGTCTAGGACTTGAACCGCACATTTGGCCATGTGGGACGCAGACCTGAACCACCATGCCACTGGCCGGCCTGAGAAACCTGCATTAATTGTCTTCACCTCAAGAAGCTGCAGTCCCTGCTTCCATGGTCCCCACGTTCCACGGGTTCTCTGGTCAGTGACGACTGAGACAGGGGACACGGTGCCCGAGGCCGCGAGAGCAGCCAGACCTACCCTGAGCGCCTGGGAGAACTGCTCAGCACAGAAACCCAGGCCGCGTGGCCGGCAGAACCACATTCCGAGTGAACTGGGCTGAGGCGTTCAGACGCAGCCCACATGTAAAGGGGGCTTGATGGTGTCCTTCTACCATACACGGAAAACACCCCTGCACACAACGGAACAGACAACTTTGCAGTCAGGTTTCAAATCCTGTCCAAGCCTCCTGAATGTAAGTTTATGAAGAGTAAATAAGAGAGCAGAAATAAGCATTTAGAATGCAACACCTGATTAAAAAAAAAAAAATAGTTCTTATTTTTTTTTTTTTTTTGAGAGATTTTCACTGTAGGGCACGTGCGCTCGCCAGACAGACAGAGAGAGACATAGAGACAGAAAGCGAGAAATCACCCCCCAGGGGGGATGGTCACGCCGCAATCCCTTCTCCTCCATTCTCCTCTTGGGATCTTGGGCATGCACGCACACGCGCCTGGCGTGAGTTTTAAGCCACCGGGTCCGGGACACGAACCGCGGTCGACTACGTGGGAGTCCAGCGACATAGCCATTACGCTAACTGCTGGTTCCAATAGTTCTTACTTTTTCCTTACCAGCCATAAAATATCAGAATTCAAAAATCAAATTAAACTACTTTTGCATCACCAATATAAACATGTCGTTTTCAAATTCCCTACTATGACTTGATTTCTGCCTTTTTTTTTCTTCTTTCTTTCTTTTTTTTTTTTTTTTTGGAGAGGTTTTCACTATAGGGCGTGTGCGCTTGCCAGACAGACAGAGAGAGACAGAGAGACAGAAAGCAAGAAATCACCCCCCAGGGGGGATGGTCACGCCGCAATCCCTTCTCCTCCATTCTCCTCTCGGGATCTTGGGCATGCACGCACACATGCCCGGCGTGAGTTTTAAGCCACCGGGTCCGGGACACGAACCGCGGTCGACTATGTGGGAATCCAGTGACATAGCCATTACGCTAACTGCTGGTTCCCGATTTCTGCCTTTTTTAACCATTCCTTTTTACTTTTCCCCGTGCGGGCTGACAGCGATTCGTTTCATGAGATATACTCAAGAGAAGTGCTGGAGTGCAGGGTTCTGGCCTCCAGGGTGCACACACACAGCCTCCTGCCTGCCCAGCTGCGGTTGGAGTCACCGGTGCGTGGAGCAGCCCTCGTGAGGCCCACCCTGCTGTCACGTGGCATGGCCGCGGCAGAGCAGCCAGGAGACGGAGCTGCCGCATTGGGCCTTGAAGGAAGCCGCTGCGTGTGCCAAGAGCCCTGCCTCTGGACGCCAGGGCACGCTCCGCTGATGGTTGGCAAGAAAGCTGAGCTGGGTCCTACGGCCACAAGAAAATTCCACCAGCGACATACGGCCTTGGAAGGAGACCTGCGCTCCAGAGGAAGGTGCGTCTGTGAGACTCCGAGTAGGGCCCGGGCCCACCGTGCCCAGAACCCCGGCCCAGCCACCACAGCCACATGTGTTGCTGCTTTAAGCCACTGAAGTTGTGGTGGCCGGTTACACGGCGCAGGAAACCCAAACGAGAAGCAAACCAGCACTTCATAAGCAATGAATGCAGCAGTCGCTCCTTCAGGAGAGAGTGAGGTGAAAGCAGCCGGCCCCTGGAGTCCCTCCTCCACTCTCCTCGTGGGATTTTGGGCACACGCACACGTGACTTTTCAAGCCGCCAAGTCCAGGACTCAAACCACAGTCGACCGTGGGAGCCTAGCACCTTACCCACCATGCAACCTGCTGTTCCCTAAACGTAAACCAATTCTGGAAGAGAAAGCGTGGGGACTGCCCTCAGCAGTGCTCATGAAGAACCACGACCAGAGCGCATGCGTCATGGATGTCCACACGCAGGCACTGCTGCGAGCCCCTCCATGGTCTAGACCTTGAGAACTTGCCCCATGGCATACTTGAAACTGATGAAAAGTCAAGGTTTTGTCCTGCTATTTTCTCAAAAGAGTTATAGCGTTTATAAGAACTACATTAAATCTAAATTTGTAACTGTTCAAATCTAAGTGATTATGCACAGGAAATCTCGATAGACCCAAGTAGCCAAAACAATCTTGTAAAAGAACACATTTGGAGTTCTCACACTGCCTGATTTCAAAACCACGTAGAGACCAAGCGTGCCTTTCACAGGCGCGCCAGGACCGTTGAGTAGGAGAGAGCGAGCTTCTCACCTACGGTACTAGGAAATGGAGTATCCACATGCAAAACCAAGTTGGACTCTCTCTAACCTTACAGCATTTTATAAAATAAAATATAATCATCTCTTAATGAGACATTTCTCCAGAGAAACGCAAATGGGCGGTGAGCCAAGAGAGGGGCGGGTCCACATGCAAAACCAAGTTGGACTCTCTCTAACCTTACAACATTTTATAAAATAAAATATAATCATCTTTTTTAATGAGACATTTCTCCAGAGAAAACGCAAATGGGCAGTGAGCCAAGAGAGGGGAGGGGCCTCCCGGCACCGTGGGAAACAGCCGGCCACGCCAGACACTGTGTCACACGCCATGCCACACCATAGGGTGCTGCCGGCTTCAGAGGGCAAGGCGGAAAACAGCATGGCGGGCAGGCAGAGCAACGAACCTCGTACACCACCGCAGGGAACATCGTGGGGGTCCTCCAAAACAACTCAAAGTAGAACTACCATACGGCCCAGCAACTCTGCCTCGGGGTGAAAATCCGAGAACTGAGAGCAGCTGAGGGTGACCGGGCACCCAAGTTCACAGCACATTCACAGACACCGGGCGGCCACCCAGGGGCCAGCGGCGGCGAATGGGCCAGCACCAGGTGGCAGGTGCACACAGCGGGCTATGCCCCATCTCCCAGGGAGGCAGAGTCTGACACACACTCCGTGGGAGCAGAACTTGAAAGCATCACACCCAGGGACACGAGGCAGCCACAGACGGACCTGGGGCGGGCTCACACACAGGGCACCACGAGCAGGAGGATCCGCAGACGGACCCGAGATGGGCTCACACACAGGGTGCCACGAGCAGAAGGATCTGCAGACGGACCCGGGCGGGCTCACACGCAGGGGCCATGAGCAGGAGGATCTGCAGACGGACCCGGGGCGGGCTCGCATGCAGGAGGCCACGAGCAGGAGGATCCGCAGATGGACCCAGGATGGGTTTGCACACAGGGGGCCACGAGCAGGAGGATCTGCAGACGGACCTGGGGCGGGCTCGCATGCAGGGGCCACGAGCAGGAGGATCTGCAGACGGACCCGGGACGGGCTCGCATGCAGGGCACCAGGAGCAGGAGGATCTGCAGACGGACCCGGGACGGGCTCGCATGCAGGGCACCAGGAGCAGGAAGATTTGCAGACAGGAAGTGGGATGGCGCCGGCCACGGGGGAGAGCAGGAGCTGGTCCTTGATGGGCAGAGTTTCAGCTAGAGAAGAGGAAAGTGGGCGCCGGCCACAAAACCATGTGAGGTAGGTGGTGGCACTGGGCCACGCACATGGACATGGCTACGCTGGCAGATCTATGTCATGTGCTAAGAAACTCATTGGGGCCAGCACGTGATGTGGGGTCACAGTGCTGGACTCCCACATGGCTGACCACAGTTCGAGGGCCAGACCCAGCGGCCGGAGAATCACACCAGGAGCACGTGTGTGCGTGCCCAAAACCCCGGACGGAGAATGGAGGAGAAAGGACTGCTGCCTCCCGAGGGTGCTTTCTCACCTTCCCTCTGTCTCTCTCTGCCAAGTGTGTGCATCTTACGGAAAAAGTCAAAGAAACAGACCGTAACTTACTGTACCCAGCAGGTAATTTGATCAGGGCACACACCTGCAGGGTAAACCCGCACTTTCGAAAGCCAGGCCCCGGACAGGAGCCGAGGTTCCCAGCGAGCGCTAGAATAGAAAGCTTAGATAGAAGAGCCCTTGTCCCCTTGAAATGCCGCGGGAAACCATGCCTGATGTAGCAGTTATTTGAGGATCAAGCACAAACAGAAATTCCAGCTCTACCGCCGCTGTGAAGAGACAAGCACCTCCCCTCAGGGTCTCCCCCCCGTGGACAGTCACCAAGAGTGTGCAAACCCCTCCCAGTCTGACACCAGGCGGTCCGTGCACATCCTTCCACGCGTCTGTCCGGACCTCGTGGCTTTTACCTCACTGCCCCCACAGCTGCCCTGGCTTCCTCGGAGTCACCACGGGCTTCTCTGCAAGCGTGGGGAAGACCACGCGGGGCCCTGTCTGCAGGTGGAGTCCGACCCCGCCACGAACGTCTCATGGCAGAGCCCGTCCACGATCCCACCTACCTGAAGAGGGACGGCGAGCGGCGTCGGCCCCAGCAGAGGACACGACGGAGAGCCCCACTCGGCCTAGAGGTTGCCGCAGTCTGTCAGGAACGTCTCCACGTAAACGGGCCTCCCTTCAACTACTGCCCTAGTCCCCACCGACCGCGGCCTGTCCTCGGTAACACAACAAGCGCGCCTGCACCAGGGGCGTGAGGCCTGGGAGGCGCGGGCAGGTTCGCCACCTCGCACCCGGGCCCTGGCTCTCGGGCCGTGCGGCCTGTCTGCTCTGCCACCTGCCTGTTCCTCTCTAAGTCTGGGACGACTCACGGTTTCTGGTCAGCGGTGAATAAAATGCACCCTGACTTCTCTTGGTCTGTCTTTAAAAGGAAGTAACCTCAGGCATAGTTTTTAAGAAAAACGTTTTGAGGTTGATTTCTTCCTGAGAGCGAGGAGGCACCTCCCAAGAGCTGCTCCCACGGTGGCGTGTTTCAGGTCGGGGTCCCCTGGGGCTGCCACGAGGCCCA
>NW_006199647.1:2443787-2460235 GCF_000334495.1 Tupaia belangeri chinensis
GTGCCCCGGGGGCTGCCACGGGGCCCGGGCTGCAGATCAGCGTCAGGCAAGCGCCAGGCATGCTCCCACCCCCCCACCCCACCCCCACCAAGGAGTGCTGGGCTTCGACGCCAGCCTCCCGTCTCTCCTCCCCGCAGGTGTCCCTCAGCAGGGCCCTCTAATCAGGCTCCTTCCCGGCTCACCTTCCCAGTCTGCTCTTGTTGATGACAAAATGAAGCATTTTCAAATCGATCCAGTCCCCCTTTGGAATCCTGAGTAAAACTAAATCCTAAATGCAAAAATCAAGACTCTCTTGTAAACTTCGTTAATAAACCGTGGGCTGAAGCCGTCTGAATTCAGAGGTGCATGTGCAGGACAGGTCGATGGCTGAGCAGCTGGGCGTGCCCGTGCACGGCCACTGCAGCCCCCAGGAGAGCGCCGCCTCAACCGACGTCCCCGTCGCGCCTCTGCCGCCCTCCTGCCCCTCCCCAAAACGCCCGCTCTGAGTCCCAGCACCATGGCCTGCTGGGCTTCATGCAAATCATATCACGTGGGAGGGTTCTCATTTCTGGTGCATTTTACTCGGTGATGTCTGCAAAGCTGCACGAGCAGCCCCCCTGTAAATCCACTGAGACAGCAGCGTGTCCGCGGCGCTACCCGCAGACATTTACAGGAGACACAATTACTCTCACGAGCGACTAAGGCCTATGAGCTCCGTCTGAGGATATGAGGCGACTTTGGCTTGGAACATCCCCGGGCGTGTCTCTGGGCTGGGACGTGCTTCCAACTTGGTCGGGCATGAATGGGGAGGCTGCACTGTGGCTACAGGGACCTCCTGAGCGTGGCCTAACTGGTACTGTTCTGTGCACAAGGCTTCAGTTTCTTTGAAAAATAGAACGCCGTGTTTACACTTATAAGTAAATATATCCCAGACTAAATCATCTAAACCCACGTGCTGTGGAAGCGAGTGACGACCCCAGTGAACAGCGCCCAGGACTTAGAAAGAAATGTCACTAGCCTGGGAAGGCAGTCAGTAGCAAGCCCGGCCCAAGCAGCTGGCAGCGGGCTGTCCTGGACGCCGGATTCTGGGCAGCAGCGTGACCGGCGAGTCGTACTTGGGAACCCACCGCAGGACGGCACGGGGTAGATGGACTCGAGCTCCAGGCAGCAAGTCACCAGACGCCTCCCGTGACAGCCCAGAGCAGACCCAGACTGGGCCAGCCTGGAGGCGGGGAGGACGCCATTCCCCGATACGGACATGGTGGGAGGGCGGAAGACGCGCAGGAGCCCAGTCCCGGCTGGAAAGTCGGCAACAAGGGTGAATCCGCGTTCTTGGAAAGAGGTGAACCAGGAGCGCCTCACGGCCGCCTACCTTTCTCACTGTCACCTGGGGGACCTCAGGACCCACAAGCCCCACCTGTCAGGCCATGGGAGACAGAAAGGACAGGACTACGACAGAGAGGTGCACTTTGCTTGTGGCACTCAGGACCAGCAGGTAAGGGCCTTCCAGAACCGACGTTCCTGTGGGGACTGCACATTCTCAAAGCCCTTCCAGACACCCAGGGCGCCGGACGCCGGACCCCCACAGGGAGCGGGGACTCAGACTTGGAGGGAGAGGCGTTGTCCTGGAGATTTCGGGGTCGCCGAGGAGACAGCAGTGTCACAGGACAGAGAGGCTGCAAGCCCATCTGCCATCACCAGTGCACCACACTCAGCTGTGTCCACAGGTCACCGCGGCTTTCCTGGGTTAAAGCCCTCTGGGAACTCCGAGCCTGGTCTCCAGCTCTCTGCACCCTCACAGGGAGGCCTGGTCTCCAGCTCTCTGCGCCATCACAGGGAGGCCCGGTCTCGAGCTCTCTGCGCCCTCGCGGGACAGCCTGGTCTCCAGCTAGCTGCGCCCTCGTGGGACTGCCTAGGGATATGGGGGATTGAGGGGAGAAGCTGCTTCTCCCGGCGACAATAGCGGCTCCCCTCAAATGTGGCCCTTGTGGTGTCGGCATGCCAGGCTGAGTCCCCCCACTGTGGGGCTTGCACAGGCTCCCCGTCCCACCCTGGGGCCAGTGGGGCACGAGAGCAGGTGCCCTTCCTGCGGGGAAGGACAGAGCCCTAGGAAAACTGACGGAAGCTGAATCCCCGAGCAGGCGCCATGCAGGCCAGTGGATGGTCCTGGAGGTGCTGGCCCAGCCAGAGGTCGGCACCCAGGAGCCTCCAAGCCCCTAGCACAACTGCCTACAGGTGCCGCCACACCACACCCACTCCTGGCATCAGTCACTGCCCCCACAGCGGCCTGAGGCAGCCTGAACTGCACCAAACAGAGAGGGGCGAGTTGGCACCCCAGAAAGGCGCCTCGCGACTGGGCTCTGGGATGCCAGTCGGGGACGTGGCCCGCCCTTGGAGCCGTCATTCCTGTAGGGGGAGGAGGGCCGCGCTCACGTGGGCGGCCTCCCTCGCTCCATCAACCTCACGCATGCTGCTTATTTGCACAGGTCTCCCGCCTGGGCCCCAGGGGACGTGGACCGAGCCTCCCCTGCTGTCACTGATGACGCACACTGTCGCAGCCAGTGGCTGCCATGTCACCTCGAGACTGACACGGGCTCCTCCACACACCTGCACACTGCACTCGGCCGAGGTGTGTCCTGATCACAGTGGCCAGACCGCAGTGAGCACGCGGTGCAGAAACACGGAACCACCAGCTTCGATGACGGTCAGTGCAGCCTTAGCCCCAGGGGAAAGCAGCATACCAGAAAACCGCTCTGCCCTGGTGGGAGTTCAGGAGGTCAACCAACAGATTTCTGCACCATTCCCAGAAAGGGATGGGTGGGTTGTGCTGAATACGCAGAAGCTGAGACCATGACCTTGAAGTGGGGTGGGATTGAGGGGCTCCCTCAGGAGACCACGTGTGCAGTCAGGGCAGCCTCCGCCTCCCTGCCAGCGTCTCCCGCAGGTCACCTGAAGAAGCCCCGGGGCAGAGCATCAGTGTTGCTCTGTGTGAGTCGGCCCCCAGGCCTTGGGGTCCATGAGCGGGCACTGGCTAAGGTCAGAGCTGTTACTCGCGTAGCTGAGCACTGCTGTGCAGGCATGCCTCTTCTGGGCAGAGTGGGTCTCAACCAGACACACCGAGGGGAAGCAGGCCGAGTGCCTGGGATTGTTGGCCTGGAAGAAAGCAAGACTCAGAAGATAAGCATGCCCCGTTCTCCACGGAATACCTACTTTCTTTCTTTCTTTCTTTTTTTTTCTCCTGGGAGAGGTTTTTGCTATAGAGTGCATGCGCTCACCAGATAGACAGAGAGACAGAAAGCGAGAAATCACCCCCCAGGGGGGGTGGCCACGCTGCAATCCCTTCTCCTCTCGGGATCTTGGGCACACACGCACATGTGCCCGGTGTGAGTTTTAAACCACCGGGTCCAGGACGCGAACCGCAGTCGACCACATGGGAGTCCAACGACATAGCCATTACCCTAAATGCTGGTCCTGGGAACGCCCACTTTCAACAAGCACGAGGCTACCACAGGGCAAGCTTGGCTGGCCTGCTTTGCAGGATCCTGACCAGCTTTTATAAACCCGGAATACTGAAGTGACATGCGGGGAAGAGTGAGGTTCCTCATGGATGAACAGAGCTGGAGAGTGCCTGGACGGTTTGAAGAAGCAGGAGATAGGAACATGACCTGAGCAGGGGAGGCTGGCCCTGTGCGGCGGACTGTGGGGCCAGCCCCGCGGGGTCTGCGAGCAGCGAAGGCGGCCACCAGGTCACCAGGAGCAAGACCGTCCTGTCCCTGTGAAAGCCATTCTCCGCTCTCGTACTGTGCTGCTGCTTCTCCTCGATGTTCGCGTTTTCTTAAATTACACATTTGTTCATACGGTTTTTAGTTATTATCTATCTTCATCTGAATTTTATTTTTTTCTAAAATTAAATTATTGGACATTTACCTGTCTTCCTCATTTCAATGCTATTTTGTCTGGTTTGTTCAGACCAAATTGTTTATGCAGTATCTGAAAATAGTAAGAATTCAATAAATATATTCTAAAACATCAATTAAAGTACTGAAACGTGCACATACTGTGTGACCTATCCATTGCTGATGAACCGTATTACTCCAACACAGGGACACGTGTTAAAATCCTAACTAAATATCTGCCTTTTGCCATTGCTACTCTTTCTAAGAAGAATGAGCATGAAATCCCTTCTCTGAGTTGTAAGGTTTCCAGGTTTTCTACAGTATCAATAGAAAACATAGGGACGAGCAGATGGCATAATGGTTATGTCACTGGACTCCCACACGGTCAACTATGGTTCGAGTCCTGAACCCAGTGACTTAAAACTCACACTGGGCATGTGTGCATGCATGCCCAAAATCCCAAGAGGAGAACAGAGGAGAAAGGATTGTAGCATGGCCATCTTCCCGGGGGAGGCGATTTCTCATTTTCTGTCTCTCCATCTCTGTCTCTCTCCAGCAAGCACACACACACCCTATAGCAAAAAATCTCTTAAAAAATTTTATTAGTAAGTAACCTTTGAAGGAGGTATTTAATTGTGCTTCCTGATTATGTTAATGGCGTTTATATGTCAAATTTTCATATATTGGAACTAGTTTAGAAATAACGAGATCTAGCCTTCTAACATCCCTGGGTCTGCAGAGTAAGGTATAACCTGGTGAGAAAATGGGGAAATACAGAAGTGCTATGAGAATAAAATAAATGCAGACACAAAGATTAAATTAGGGCTTAGCAAGATATTGATATAAGGGTAGAATTTAATAAAAAGCAAAATAAAGCCTTAGGGACATCTCCAAATGTTCCCACACGGCACAATGCTCACCACCGTGTTTGCCGAGTCTTCAGTTACAGGACTCCCTGTGCCGGTGGGCTCCCCATGGCACGTCAAGTCCAAGCGCTAAGAGCTAGTCCCAGGTTGGGGTAGATGTCACGGGCGGCGTGCTCTTCAGAGAAACCACGAAGCACACAGTAGGCCCGCTGCCTCTGCCCCTGCCGTCTCCATGGCAAGCACCGCCTTCCTGGCTTTCCGGCCACCCCAGAGCGGCAGTTCCCCCCACTTCACAGGTACGTGGTCCCGGCCTGAAAGGGGGCGAGTGCTGTGCACTCGGGTACTCCGAGAGACCACAGTCACACAGCGTGGGGCACGGAGTGCTGTCACGGTCGCCCCGTGTGGTTTCCGCCGTCGCGACAGCCTTCCTGCGCCTCGTGTAAGTTATGGAACCATTATGTTAATGGATGGGAAAGTGTCGAGCTGCGTCGTGAAATCCTTGGTTCTTTGGGTCCAGATCACTAAAATTAGAGATCTGTCCCTAGGCACAAAATGAAACCGCAACCACGAGTGAAGTAGATAGGAAAGAAAGTTTAATAGAAAGGAAAGGAAGGGAAGGAAGTACACCCAAGAGGCTTTTGGGTGGGCGGATTGCCAGGTGGCAGCTGTGCTTGATACTGGTGAACCGTTATTCTCGTTACTAACGTCATGAATATTCATTAGTGGGCGGCCCCCTTAGGCTGCCTATGTTCTTCCTTTAAATTTGAATCCACACCTTCTCTCCTGCACCTGTGCACCTTCCTCACAGGTAAAGTGAGGAATTTGATCACCTAATTGCGTACGCCCAGTGCAAGCCAGGCTGCCCCAATTAGATTCGCCCAATTAGTCTATCGTATTAATGACCAAAATGCTTGCTTGGGTCCTTTCGATAAGGGAAAAAAAAAAAATCTACGAACTATCCCTGTGTGCTTCCCTCAAGCCTTTAGGAATTAATATGGCAAATTACCTCGCCCTCCTGGCACCCGGGGCTAGGTGAGCCTTTTGCTTTTCTCTTAGGGCTGCCCGCTCACGGCTAACTAACTGCCTACCACGTTTTCCCCTCAAGGACTTGAGACCCTGAGGCCTCACCAACGCACAGGAAAGCCCGGCCCCAACATGGGGCACCTGCCACACACCCCTTTCAGTCCCAGCAAATGACCTTGCTTCTACAAAATAGCCAAGACATCCAGAACCTGAAGACTTTTCATAACCCAAACCACAGGCCGGCCCGTCTCAGCCCACTCTGCCCACCGGCCCGCCTCTGCCCTGCTCTTCGTTAGAACAGCGTGGAAAATGTGCACCATGAAAACCATGGTTCTAAATGTTTCTGCACCAAAATAAGCTCGCATGTTAGTTCCATCTCTACACGACTTCTCGAAGTCCCCTCTTGCCTGGGCTTCGGGTCACAGCCCCTCCCATCCTCTCCGGAACTGCACATCATGCTTCCCTTCAAACACAGACATTACAGACCTACGCCACGTGGGGTTTCCATAGCACAAGAATAAGTCCATTTTAATAAGCATCAAGACTCAGAGGAGATAATAAATGACACTACGTTAGCGATTACGGACTCCCAAAGGTAGACTGGATTTGTAGCAAGACTTGGGGGAAGTATCCAAACTCAGCCAAATAACGACAGAATTAAAGGCAGGACTTCTTTTCCCAAATCACAGAGAAAGATGTTTTCGAATACGAAAGGAAAACATAACAAAAACCCCAAGTCAGGTTTCCAAATGATACATCTAGCAAACACCGGAGGAGGAGAGGAAACGGGAGCTCTCTGGCAAGCGCTGTGGTCAGCCCTGCGGCTCGGTGTGTCCATACCAGGTGAGCGCTCTGACCCGGGGTGGTTGTGCAGGTCCTCACTCCTGGGAAGCTCACCCGAGACTGTCCCTCTGACTTACCAAACTTAAGGCAAATTAAAAGGAGCCTGAGGGAAATCCACACTGTTGGCAAGAACCTGCTCCACGAGGCTTCGCCTCCGCATGGGGCATCTGCATCCCTGGGCGGCCTCCCCCAGCTTCACAGCGCAGCCACCCACAGGTGCAGACTCCCGGCCCGGGGCCCTGTGGTCGGAGAGAGCAGGCCAGGCCTCGGGTGGGAGGAACAGGCAGAGTCCAGCTGCAGTGTGGGCTCATGGGGCGGGGGGGGCAGAGTCCAGTCTCTCTGTGGCTCTGGCTCGCTGCCAATCCATGGGCCCCCCTGCAGCACAGCGGTTCTCCCATCCAGGCCGCGGGCTCTCCCCCAGGCTGCTGTGGACGCTCTCTGGTTTTCGGGGTCCTAGGCTGGCAGTGGCCGGGCTGGGCCGGTTACTTTTCCTGTGAAGCCACAGCAGTTCACCAAGAGGAGGCACCTCCGTGGTCGCTGTGGTCGCTGTAGGAAACAGCCCACACTTCCCCAGCCAGAGCCCAGTGTGAACTGGGGCCTCCCCGCCCCTGCATCCCAGGCTTGTTGCAGGGCTCCTGTCCCTGGACTGTAAATTCCTCATCATGAAGTGAGCACACGAGACGCGTCCACAGAAGAAATCACTGTTAGAACAGATATTGGGAACGTGCTTCATCCGCAATACCAGTGAGAGATTTGTAAGTACTCAGTGCACACGTTAAAATCAGGCCCAGCGGTGTCCAGCAGAAACCCAGACAGGGCTGCTGTCCCCTATGACAAGTCCCTGCTCTGAGTCCAGACTGGGGAGGCAGTTCTGCAGACCCCAGAGGTTCCGGCCCAGCCTTCGGCTCCAACCAGGGATCCCGTACTCCCCACACAAAAGGGGACAGACAGGTGCTGGCCTCCTTAAGGAATATGCCTCAGGACCAGTAGGTGCCATGGTGGTTAGGGCACCAGACTCCCACAGCCAACCTAGGTTCAAATCCCAGACTTGGTGGCTTGCTTTCTCATTTTCTCTCTCTCTCTCTCTCTCTCTCTCTCTCTCTGTGTGTGTGTGTGTGTGTGTGTGTCTGGTCAAATTAAAGGCAACAATAATAATAAATTAATAAAATTAAATTAAAAAAAGAAAGACTCTCAGAACTGCACGTATCACACCCTCACACCCACTGCCTGAAATCTGGCCGACCAGCCAGGTTCAGGTTCTGCCAGAGAGGCTGTGGGATGCAGTCCTTCCGAGCGCTGGTACCAGCTGAGGTCCAGGCTCTGTTACAGGGAAAGAAGAGAGCTTCCTGGCCAGTGGGAGACAGCTAGAGTTTTTGTCACACCCAGGAATAAGTTTTAAAAATGCAGAAACAGCTATTGAGAAATACTTCCTGAGGCCAGCAGGTAGCAAGCTGGCTAAGATGCCGAACCCCCACATGGCGAATGCTAGTTTGAGTCTTGTACCTGAAAAATAATAATAGAGCCAGCAGGTGGCATGGTGGTTAAGATGCTGGGCTCCCACATGGCCAACCGCAGTTCGAATCCCAGACCTGGTGGCTTGACTCGCTTTCTCAGTTTCCCTCTCTCTCTCGCTCTGTCTCTCTCTGGTGAATAAAAAGATGATGATAATGATAAATAAAATTAAATAAAAATTATTTTTTAAATACTTCATAGTTTTATGAGAATTACAACAGAAATTCTGAACAAATGAAAATGTTCACCATGTTCTTGAGTAAAAAAAGAGATTTTGCCTTAATAATTCACAAATAAGTTATAACAGCCATGAACTGAATGCCTTGCACTGTAACGTACGCTGTTAAACAAGTAAGAGAAACACAGTGAGTGCAGATCAAGCCAAAACAAGGTCATCTTTATTTTAACAATAGAATAAATAACAATCAGGTGGCAGTTAATTCATCTTTCTGTCAAAGTGAAATTTCCACAAGCCACATCCCATCTGGCGAAGGCTCGGTGGCCTCCCCAGGACTTCTGGTAACTCCCAGACCTTTCCTTCTCAAGAGTCCTCTCGCCCTGCTTCGGGCGTCTCCTTTCCCCCCAGGCCCACACCCAGACGTGGCCCACAGGCCCTTTTCTGCCCTCACCATCCACAGCGCGGAGGCCGCTGGGTGCGCGTCCCGCGGCCTGGCAGTCCGCCAGTGCGCTGGGGTGGGCCGGTGAGCAGGCTCCTTGCACTCACACAGGTGGGGGCAGGCCTGTGTACCCAGCCCGGCCCACCAACCCAGCACAAGGAGCGATGGGTCGGCGTGGAGAGCGGCGCGGCTGTCTTGGGGCTCCTGTGGAGTCAGGGTTTATGGGACCAGGCAGTCGCCCGCCTCCAGCCCAGATGGCAGACGGGGTCCAGAGATGCTGGGACAGACCTTGTGGGGCTTCTAAGATGAGCGCTGGCCTGCACTGGAGCGGCTGCCCGCCCTGGGCACTGGGGAGACAGTGGCGCTAAGGAGGGTGACCACAGTCCTGTCACCTCTGTGCCCGCAAGCTGAGGGCAGCGAGTAGACAGCAATTCCTGGTCTGCACAGCAGCTTTGCAGACAGAAAGGCCGTCTCTGCAGGAGAGTGACGTGCATTCTCCAGCGGCTGCACTCCGGAGCTAGAAATGGAACTGGGGAGAAGTCAGTATCTTAGTAAACTCTTGCTTTTTCCAGAGT
Organism: Tupaia belangeri chinensis; assembly: GCF_000334495.1. NCBI lineage: Eukaryota > Metazoa > Chordata > Mammalia > Scandentia > Tupaiidae > Tupaia > Tupaia belangeri. The sequence continues at coordinate 2,453,099 of NW_006199647.1, forward strand.
TCTCTGTGAAGAAAATGTCCCGTGGACACCCATCCTCAGAGGCACCCTCTCGCCCAGCGACGTGGCCGTGGCCCGCCCAGGCCGACGTGCCACCAGCCCAGCGTCGTCCTCAGGTGGGCAGAGACCTTGAGCCTCTGATACCTTAAACAATGACCCTGTACTCTGGGGTTCGGGCTAGGGCTCAGTACATGTTTTCGCCCAAGTAAAACTGCTCATGGCGCTCTACCCAGAGTTACATTTTTTATTTATGTATTTGTTCTCACTTTTTTTAGAGGTTTTTGCCTTAAGGCGTGTGTGCTCACCAGAGAGACAGAGACAGTAAGAGGGAAAGTGAGAAATCACCCCCAGGGGGGATGTCCATGGCACAGGTCCTTCTCCTCCACTCTCCCCTGGGATCTTGAACATGCATGTACACATATCCAGCAAGAGTTTCAAGCCACCAGGTCCAGGATTTGAACTGCCTGTTGGCCATGTGAGAGTCCAGTGCTGTAACTGCTACGTCATCTGCTGTTCCCATTTTCAATTTTTTATACTGTTTTTTTCTGGATCAAGTCTATAGGTCATAAAATAAATCTGAAAGGAATCTGATTAGAAAACTCTAGCAAAGAGCTCTCAGGAGTCAAACAGATCAATCTCCAGTGGGAGAAACAGAGGCACTGGCGGGCAGTCAGGAAGTCAGAGGACGCAGTGTCGCTGCTCAGGGACAGCCACATGCCACCTCCATGGGACAGGCACCCTCTGTTCTCGGGGAAAGGAACCAGGGCTTTCCCTGTAGGCGAAAGAGAGGCCACCGAGCAGGAAAGGAAGACTTACGTAGTGGAGACGAGCTGCAGGCAGCCACGTGAGCGCAGCGCTACCTCGCACACTCACTGGGTGGGCACTGACGCCCCTGTCCCTATGCCACACGGTGTGCCAGGTCTTACGTTCTAAATACCATCCCCCACCAAAAGAAATCAGAAAGTTAGGGAAATGCGCCAAAAAGAGTGAGAAGCAGGCTGCCCGGCCGCAGTGGTTGAACACTGGGAGCCCCGCCTGCAGTTGGAACCCCAGCCCCAGCGGCTCGAGGGCTGTGCCTAGCACCTGGGTTCTGTGCTCGGGTTCCTGGCAGGACGGAGAGGAGGGAGGGGACCGGCATGGCCGCCCCACGACCCCTCTGGCAGTTAGAAGAAAAGAAACGGGAGGGCTGGAAGGCCCACACGGCTGAATCAGTGACTAACCAATGTGGTGAGGGTTACTTCAGGCCTCCGGTCTCATGCAGGAACTGTCGTCCCCAGCTCTGGGCTCAGAGGTGAGGGACACGGGCGTGGCCTGGTCCTCTGGTCTCGCGAGGCTGCAACAGGAGCCCCAGAGCTCGTGACTGAGGCTGCGACAGACCTGTCCTCCGCGAGCCCTCGGGACTCGCTCGGAGCGCCCTTGTGTTTCCAACCAGTGGGCGTCCTCAGAGGGAAGTTTAAACACGGTGCTGGCTCCCAGCAAGCAGGCGAGCACAAGGGCGAGCGCGAGGAAGCGGAGCCTCCAGAACCTAAGCTCCTGTTGGCCCACCCTGTCTGCAGAGGGCTGCTCAGGTCAGGCATGAGCACGTGCAAGCAGAGATCCTGGGACTGTCCGGTGGCCAGAATCACACGGGCCACATCCGGCATCACAGAGACCAACTCAACTGGGCTCCAGTTGAACTAGCCATGTAAGACAAGTTGATGATCAGTAAGAGAAACTGGGGTCATTGGTTATGATGCCGCGAAATTTTCAAACTCCATACGCGATAGTGACTCAAAAGGCAGGCAGTGGAGGGAAGGAGAGTGCTGGTTAACAGAAGTCGTGTTCGTGGCCGAGTTAGGAAGCCCGTCGTGTAACTGCATGGTTCAGGCGAGGCTGACCGGAAGGAGGCTCCGGCACGGGCAAGGTGTAACTGCGTAGCCAGACGGTCACTGGCGCCTGCCCGCGGCGAGCAAACCCTACTGTAAAGGGCAGAGCAGTCCTGGCTCCGGTCCGACCCTGTGTCAGTCGGAACGGGACACCAGCCATGGTCCTGATCACACATAAAGCAAACGTCACCGTCGTCATCGTCCTTGACACCTTGCCACAGATTGCTAAACTTAATTTTTTTTGAGGTTTTTGCCTTAAGGTGCGTGCACTCCCTGGTCGCCTCATAGAGAGACAGAGACCTTGGAGGGAAAGTGAGAGAGCACCCTGAGGCACGACCACGCCACAGGCCCTTCTCCACTCTCCTCCTGGGGTCCGGGCACACACAGGCACCCAGCGTGAGTTTCAAGCCACTGGGCCTGAGGCTGGTTGCAAAGAGCTAACTTTGGGAGCAGGTTAAATCCCTCGGGACAAGCTGTCCCTAGAATCCCGGAATGAAGACGTGGAAAACAGTATGCTCATGGGAACGACATACCCAGGTCCCCGCGGGTCTCTCCCCAGGTCTAATTTAAAGGATCTCTCCTGCAGAGCGGCTGTATCGGCTATTCTGTTGCCCACGCTGTGACATTTGTCCCACAAAATGTGACATGAAATACATTGTCATTTAAAATTATTTCCCCCACCCTAATGTTTATTCCTTAACGAAATATCACTCTCTTGTTCAGCCGTCATTTGCTAAAATTAACCTTTGCTGAGTAACGTGAAGACACGGGCTGGAAACGGCCTGAGGGGTGCAAGCAGAATGACCCTGTGTGGGACGGGCTCCCGCCCGAACTTCTCCGTGTCTGTGACCAGAGCGATGTCAGGCCCGGCCTGACTTCACGCCATGACCTCCCTACTGCCCGGCCAGCAGCTGCCCGTGGCGCGAGCTGCCGAAGAATGAGCCATGGCTCTCCCCTCCCTTCCCTGACGCTGTGAGCCCCCACCCTGTATGTGCCCAACAGCCGAGCGCAAGGGGAGACTCGCTCCAACCAAGTCTGCTTCCACGTGTGAAGCCGGGAAAGACGGCCCTGCCTTGATGCCTTCACTGCCTGAACTGTAAGGACCCAAAGTCAGCTCGGGGAGGCAAGTAGTGGGCTGAGGCCTCAGAGCAGTCCGTGCATCTGGGTGCCATCACACACGCGGGCACAGGACCTGTGACTTCTCTTTCTCTCTCTCCCCAGCGAGCACACGTGTCACACGGTCCACCACAGTTCGAGTCCCAGACCTGGTGGCTTGCTCTCTCACTTCCCCTCTCTCACTCTTTCTCTCTCTGGTGCGTGATAATAATAATTAAATAAATAATTCTTTTTAAAAATTTTTATATGTCAGAGTTAAGTTGAGCAGTACAGAGTTAAACAGACACGGGGCTGGCCCCAGTGAGCGGAGCGAAAAGGCTTTGCATAGAGAACTGTCCCACCTGGCTGACTGCAGCTCCAAGAGCAGGCAGGGGACAGGTGCATGTGTGTGCTGTGTGTGTGTGCCGTGTGTGCGTGTATGCCATGTGTGTGCCATGTGTGTGTGCCGTGTGTACATGTGCCATGTGTGTTGTGTGTGTGGGCCGTGTGTGCGTGTATGCCATGTGTGTGCCATGTGTGTGTGCCGTGTCCCGGGGTGATTTCTCACTTCCTTGTGTGCGTGCCGTGTATGTGTGCCATGTGTGTGTGCTGTGTGTATGTTTGTGCCATGTGTGTGCGTGTGCCCCGAGCACAAAACAGAGAGCAGATGAGGGGACTGCAGAATGACCATGCCCCGTGGAGGGTGTGCGCTCACTCGCTCTCTCTCTCAATTAAAAGTAAACGTGTATGGGGCTAGCAGATGGCGAAGCAGCCACGTTGCTGGACTCCATGTGGCCAACTGTCCCTCAGGTCCCAGACCGGTGGCTTCAAACTTGTGCCACGCATGTGTGTGCATGCCCTAGGTTCCTGGGAGGCACATGGAGAAGGAACTGAGGCGTGGCCATCCCCCCCGGGGTGATTTCTCACTTCCTCTTTCTCTCTTTCTCTCTCTCTTCTCAGCGAGCATAAGTGCCTTAAGGCAAAAAACTCTAAAATAAATTTTTAAAATAAATTTATTTTTGAAAAAGAACTGAGAACTGTTCTCTCTTATAACAGTAGATGCCAGCTCCACAGACAGGCCTCAGTCGTGCCTGACAAGCTGTCGAGTGGGCGCGCTCCGGGAGGCGCGTGCCGGAGCCTCCTGGGGAGCACGCAGTGTGGTGCTGGGAGGAGAGACGGCCAGGCCAGGTCCTCCCCTGTGCTCGTCTCCCGCAGTCCTCCCCACGTCACTCGCTAACACTGTCTCTTCCCTTGCGGAATGAGTATCTCAATAATTGTGATGGAAAATTTGCCAGTCCCTTCTCTAATTAAATGTGACCTCCAAAATTAAGCCTGCTCATAAACATATGGATGTGACTTTTATTTAATCAAGAAAAACACAAGGGTTTGATTGAGATCATTTTTAGGCTGTAGAATTCTAATATGGCTTAATTATTTTTTCTGAAGAAGGTTCTGTTTCTGCAGATACGATGTGGATTGACACACAGTTCACGTGAGTCTGGTTCAGTATTAGCCTGAACTGAAATGCTAGGACTTCCTGTTACCGTCCTGCAGAGAGAGCGAGGTACGACGTGGCCGCGTGGACACAGGGACTAGCTGCGGTGACGGCCCAGGGCGCCATGCAGACAGGCACTGCCACCCTCTCACGAGGGCTCCTCTGCGGAAGGCGGGCCCAGGGCTGAGGGGCGCCAGCCTCCTGCCGCTTCAGTCAGCAGGACCCCGAGTCGCTGGGTGCCAGTCTGCTCGGAAACGCTCCTCTCCCGGCTCTCAGCCAGGTCTGGCCCACGCCCCGACTTCTCCCTCTGGGCTCTTGATCTCTGGTCTCCCAGCCATGCTCCAGTCCCTCCCCACCACCCAGCTCATGTCCCACGATGTGTGAAAGAGTGCTGGCTCCCGACGACCGCAGTGAGCATCTACCCGGGGACGTCGGCCATGAACACACCCACGGTGAGACCTGGCCCAGGTCAGACCGCGGCCATGTGGTGGGAAGGCTCTGGGGAGGGGAGCTTACTTACAGAAGGTGGCCAAGCCCTCCATGACAAGGCAGGAAGAAGGAGGGCAGGCCACCAGGGGCCCACTGGGAGGACGGCGTTGGGCAGAGGGAACAGCGAGTACAGACGGCCTTTAGGAGTGTGCTTGGCAGGCGGAGGGCCAGCTGGGGCAAGCCTGGCAGGAGCGCGGGGACAGAGGGGGCAGGAGGTGGGGTGGCCAGGGCTGCAGCGGGCGGGTAGCACAACCCGATTTGCACTCCTGGGAGAGAGGACTCAGTCACCCTGGCCCCCGGTGGCAGCATCGAGCGAGGGCAGAGTGCCAGCAGGCACATGGGGGCAGCTTGGGTTCTGAAAGGCAGGAGCAAGGCGACCTGGGTCCTGAGCGACAGAAGATGGAGCTGCATTTATTGAAATGGGAGAGGCCTCTGGAGGGCTGGACCATGGAAAGTGGAGGTGAGGAGTCAGGGCTTGAGTTTCGATTCCAAACGCTCGAGGACCCCCACGGTGGTCTGAAGTAGGCGGTTCAAGATCGAGTGCACATTCAGAGGAGAAGGCACAGAGACGCAAAGCCGGCTGGGTCAGAGCAAAGCAGTCCTCGGAGCCAGCCCAGGAAGGGAGTTGGGCCACCCCAATGTCCAAAAGGTGGCAGGAATTGGAGGAGTGGCCAGTATGAGACTCGGGAAGTGAGACAGCAGAGGGTGTTCGAGCATCAGAGATTCTTAGGTCTTCCTGAGGTTCCAGGCCAAGAGTAAATTATGAAATAATTATGTCATTCCACCTTACCCAAAATCCAATAGGATTTATAAAACCGCAGTTTTATTCTGCTCTCTGATAGACAAGGAGGTAAATAAAAAGCAAACAAGCTGACGTGTGTAATTTTTAAATTTATGCCGGATTACTGGGCTTCGACTCGGTTGGCTCTGCCTCCTACTCTCTCCGTACCAAGGACAGCAGCATTTCTGGCCATCAGGAGTGTTCTCTGGTACAAGACCCCAAGAGTCATCTGAGTCATCAAAGAAAATGTACGGTCACACGCAGTCCCCTTTAAAGAGAACCGGTAATCCGTAAGGCTTTCCCTTGTGCGTTAATGACACACCCATCAACAAAGATTGCCAACCCCAGTCATGGTGGGGGAGCGAGGAACGATGCTCATTTAAGGAACTCGCAGAGAGTGATTTGCACACAGAGCTGTTTAAGTAAAACGATTCCAAAGCAAAGTTACGGAGGTCGTTTGTGAAGACTGGCTGCATTTTACATCCAATGCATGGTTTTCATGTTACAGCACGAGTGTGTGATAACTGATGGGGAATGAGTGGATCGAACACGGATCCTGGAGGGCCAGGGAATACTGGGACCGGCAGGCAGCGTAGTGGTTAAGGTGCTGGACTCCCACGTGGCTGACCGCAGCTCGAGTTCTGAAGCTGGTGGCTTGAAATGCATGTGCATGCGTGCCGAAAATCTGAGAGGAGCGTGGAGGAGGATCGTGGCGTGGCCATCCCCCAGACAGTGAGCTCTCCTGCTCTGCCTCCCTCTGTCTCTAGGATACCCTATAGCAAATCTCTCAAAAAAAAAAAAAAAAGAAAAGAAAAGAAAAGAGTATTTCAGGAGGACCAGCCCAAGGCGTGTGGCCCATTTCTCTGACAGGGATTGAGCCGAAGAGCACCCAGACCTGCGGAGGGTGTGGCCGTGCCGAGCTCCAAGAATGAAATGATGTCCCAGAGTCGAACAGCCCAACTGGAGTGACTCCGGTGCCCAAGCATGGGTCTCCCCTCCAAGTCTCCTCTCGGCCACCATTTCCACCACCAGGGTTCCTTCACCGGGAACACACGAAGCTGAGCTCCGGACCCTTTGACCACACGCGGATCTGCAGCGCCCTCGGAAGGGCCCCTAGCAAAGTGGATTAAAGCGTCATTGATGGGATCAGCAGTTAGCGTAATGGCTGTGTCGCTGGACCCCCATGTAGTTGACCGTGGTTCAAGTCCCAGACCCGGTGGCTTAAACTCATGCCAGCATGTGTGCATGCGTGCCCAAGATCCCGAGAGGAGAATGGAGGAGAAGGGATTGCGGCGTGGCCATTCACCCTGGGGGTGATTTCTCGCTTTCTGTCTCTCTGTCTCTCTGTCTCTGTCTGTCTGGCAAGTACACGCACCCTATAGGAAAAACTTCTCAAAAAAAAAAAAAAGAATCAT
>NW_006199647.1:2460500-2472496 GCF_000334495.1 Tupaia belangeri chinensis
TCTCTGTCTCTGTCTGTCTGGCGGGCACACGCACCCCCTAGGAAAAAAATCTCAAAAAAAAAAAAAAAAAAGCATCATCGGTTCAGGACGACTTATGATTGCTCACTGCCTGAGAAAACTCCCCCTCCAGAAAGCCGACCAAGCCATAAACATGCACACGCCATCACTAAGACTGAGTGTGAACTAGGGTAAAACTTTTCTAGAATAGCAATAATAAAGCCTGCTCCATCATGCCAGAGAAGAGACGGTTATCCTTCCATTTTATTTATACGAATTATTTACAGTATTGCTATCGAATGAAGGCGCAATCACAAATGTGCCGCCAGAAGTGTGGCAGTTCCGTAAAATCATTCTTATTTTTCTAGTTCAGTATGTTTGTCACACTTGTCAAATTATGGAAATTGGTCATTTGTTAGATTTCTTCTTTAGTTGAAATGTTTCTCTTTGTCCCTAACTTTGTATTCCAAACTGAGGGTCCTAAATTGTATAAACTTCAACCCCCAGACCTGGGCATGCTCTGATTAACACCCACAGAACCCCTAGCCTCCCCTCGAAAACAGGCAACACCGAGCCGCACAGGCAGCCGGGCACGTGGCCGAGGGCGGGCACACTCGAGGGCAGCCAGCCAAGGGGCGCGGGTAATGGGCCACTCCCGCAAACCAGGGAAGAGCCAGGAGCAGCTCCCTCAAGACCAGCGTCTGAGGGGACCCGGGGTGATGAGAACGAAGTCCCCGAGGGAAAAAAATGGCACCACACAGCCGATTTCCTGGTGAGTCTGTAGTCCGCACTTGGGGCTATTTGAGCGCATTCTGCAGATCTTAAATACCTCACCTGTAGCTGGCAAATATTTATTTTACAAACTTTTCAAGAAACTGGCTGTGGTTACTTTGAAAACTCAATTTCAGGTAGATTACAGAAGTTCTACAAACAAGGATTTAACAGCTCCTACAGGCCAGACTCAACACTGTCAGACACGCGGCTTACTCAAGACCACACGCCCACGGACAGCGACGCCAGCCAGCGGGGTCGGCCCCAGCCCAGCGGTCATCGGGATCAGAGCCCGCCCACGTGGCCAGCACGGCTTGACAGTCTGAGAAGCACAGAGACGGTGTGTGCACGCCCGTGCGCCCCAAATCCCAAATGGACGGAGAGGAAAATGAAGGACGACGGATTGCGCTAAGTGTCTCCTCCCTCTCCCTCTCTGTCGCTCTGGTGAGCACACACACCTTTTGGCCAAAAACAAAAAACAAAAATAACAATAAAATATAACTAAAACCCTCTTCTGTGTTTAAGCCATTGGGAGAAGGGTAAAGGCAATTAATATAATGGATTAGGGACCAGCAGATGGCATAATGGTTACATTGCTGGACTCCCATGCAGTCGACTATGGTTCAAGTCCCAGACCCAGAGGCTTAAAACTCACGCTGGGTGCGTGTGCATACGTGCCCAAGATTGTGAGAGGAGAATGGAGGAGTCAGGACTGCAGTGTGACCATCCCCTCAGGGATGATTTCTCACTTTCTGTCTCTCTGTCTCTCTCTGTCTTTCTGGAAAGCTCACAAGCCCTATAGCAAAAATCTCTAAAAATAAAAGGATTAAACATAAGGTATGAAGGTTATTAATAGTATACATGTACTTATGCACATACACATATATATTTAGTATTATGTTTACACATGCTGTGTAGTATGTAGTTCACTTAAAAGTAGTCATAATGAAAGTGTTCTAAAACATAAGTGGAAAACTTAATTAAATATCAATATCAAAATAAGAATATTTTATCATGCATCAGAAAGTCCTGGAATACTAATGTATTCAGTAACTGATAACATCAGTATTGATAGGGTAAAGAAACATTCTCATCACTGCCTACGCAAGCAAACAAAATTCATATGTGATAGAATTGAACAAACTATTATTCATTTCTATTCTATTTTTATTATTTTTAATGAATACTACATATTGTTTTAAAATCAAGTGATTTTTAAAATAAATTTTAGGTAAATGTCAAATAGATTATCTATAAAGAGACCTAGATATAAACATGAATATATATTTAAAAGTCAGATCCGAGTCCTCAGAAATGTTCCTAGTCGGACCAGCAGTTAGCAAAATGGCTATGTCGCTGGGCTCCCATGTAGTTAACCACGGTTCAAGTCCCGGACCCAGTGGCTTAAACTCATGCCTGGCGTGTGTGTGTGCGTGCCCAAGATCCCGAGAGGAGAATGGAGGAGAAGGGATTGCGGTGTGGCCATCCCCCCTGGGGGGTGATTCCTCGCTTTCTGTCTCTGTGTCTCTCTCTCTCTGTCTGGGCAAGCGCACTCGCCCCATGGCAAAAACCTCTCCCAAAAAAAAGAAGAAAAAGAAGAAAGGAGCGTCCCTGGTTAAGATATGCACTCCGTGGTGAGCACTGGCAGCGGAGTGTCCCTTGTTTCGTAAACCGTCTGGTGCTCACGGCACGGCGGCTGGCCTTGCTCTCCCTGAACTGGTGAAAGTGACGCCCACCAAGCTGACCCACCGAATGCCAAGCCTCAGAAGTCCGAAGACACTTGTCTCCCTTGGCGCAGGCGAAGCACTGAGCAGAGCGGATTAAAGCCCTGAAAAGGCCATGGAAACGCCGAACTGACTGTCCAGCTGCATTGCTGCCCCGCTATCCATTCCACCTCACCCAAAAAAAATCCTTAAAATCAGCGTTGAAATAGAACCCTGAGCGCACGATCTCCTAGAAATCTCACAGCTGTCTGGAAGCTGGGAGGGAAATTCTCAACAGAATCACAGCTTCTTTTCGTTGTTGTGTTTCATGACGTTCATTTTCAGTTAGTGAAAACAGAGGCGCGAGCGGGCGGCTGGGTGGACAGATGACCGCTTGCAGCCTGATTAGCAGCTTTCGCGGTCACCATCAGGGGCACTGCCCACAGGCCGCACAGGGCCCGCCCAGCTCTGGAGAGAAGACGCCAGGCGGCGTGGGAAGGGCACACCTGGGGCTGTTTTTCTGACCACCCATGACGGGAACGGGACCTCCACCTCGTTGAACGGGGCCTGAAGTGAGTCAGGATCGGAGCTTCTTTACTGGCCACGCCCCACGTCTCTGCACAGCTCTGATCACTAGAGCGTGTCGTGATGGGAAACACCGCCTTCGCGACGCCAGTGGAGTCAGCACGAGAGCTGCAGTGGCCCGCCGAGTTCTGACAACACACTCCTTCGGCTGCACCTCTCTCACAGAGCAGGGGACAGGGGACAGACCAGCGTGAGGCTGCGTGAGCTCCCCAGCAGGCAGACTGGCCTGTGCCGTTTCGACGTGAAGGCCAGAGGCCCTCCACAGGACGACAGGGCGCAGGTGGAAACCGGGTAGTGGAAATGTCCCTGTGGATGTCAGAACACTAACAGAGAACTGAACGAACACCTCTGCCCAACTCCCACTTGGAAATGGATACAACTGTTTTTACGGTGCAGGAAAAGAAACAGCAACCATAAAAGTGCTTCCGGGTTTTCAAGGTGCAAGAAATCTTAGCCATTTCTTTTGAAAGACAGAGGCAAAAGAAATAAGAATTTTTATATGATGTACTCGTTCTCTTATCTGTTTACTTTTTTTTAAAGTTGTTCATGTATTTCTGGGACCAGCAGATGGCATAATGGTTACATTGCTGGATTCCCATGTGGTCAACCACAGTTCAAGTCCCAGACCCAGAGGCTTAAAACTCTCACCAGCCACGTGTACAGACGTGCCCAAGATCCCAAGAGAAGAATGGAGAAGGGACTGTGGCATGGCCATCCCCCAGGGGGTGATTTCTCACTTTCTGTCTCTGTCTCGGTCTCTCTGGCGACTGCACATGCCCTATAGCAAATATCTCTCAAAGAAAAAGAAAAAAACTGTTTTTGTTTTAAAAACCCCAAGCACAGTAAGTCGTGTTCTTCAGGGCTTCAGTGTCTTCAGACACTCAGGGTGTCACTCAGAACTGTGTGAGTTCTGCTTTTACTTTTTTCTTCAACTTTAGATTTCTTTTTTTTTTTTTTTAAGGTTTTTGCCCAAGGGCACATCCACTCACTGGAGAGAAACAGAGACAGTAAGAGAGAAAGTGAAAACTCACCCCCAGGGGGATGGCCACACTACAATCCCTCCCCATTCTCCCCCTGGGATTTTGGGCGTGCACACGCGCCGGGCGTGATTCTCAAATTCCCCTCCCGGGATTTCGGGCGTGCACACGCACCGGGCATGATTCTCAAGCTGCCAAGTCCGGGCCTCAAACTGCAGGTGGAAGTCCAGCACTGTAGCCCTATGCCCCCTGCTGGCCCCCGTGAGATTTCTTCCAGAACACCTGTGGCTCTGAGTCAGCCTGCCTGCAAATCCCCCAGGAAGCAAGTGTGGCCCAAACCACCACCCAATGCAGCGGTGCTTCCTGGGAAGAGCACCAGCCGGTGGGTGAGGCTGCCGGCAGATTAGGGGCTTGATCCTCTGCTTCCCCGTACCGGTGAGATCAGCAGCTTCTCTCCTCGGCACAATTCGTAATTTCTTGTTCAAGCTGCTGGGCCATAACCTGCCATTAGGGGGCATCTCTGCCACCGCTGAGCCACCCTCTCACTGGGGTGTCCCTCTGGTCGGTGGCAGCGGCTCAGACGCCATGCAGTCTGGGGACGAGTCTGGCCAGGACAGAAGGGCAGGCTGCAGACGGTGCTGGTTGGCCCCAGCCGACCGTGGTTGGGGCCAGCCCTCACTGTGGCCCAGGTCAGCCAGGGCCGGCATTGGTGCCTGGCCACGCGTGACAGCCTGGTCGGTGCCGTGCAGCAGCCAGGTGGGGGGCTGCAGCACTGGGAGAACACTGACCCGCTCGGCAGAGGGGATTAAAGCCGGCTTTCACGGTGCTCGTCCCTCCTGAGCAGCAACCATCGGCAGCACCTTTATGACAGGAAGGCGAACGGGGATTAAACAGCGTGTTGATTCCTGGCCCCCCACTAGCCTGGCAGGCACCTCGCTTAAGCCAGCAGTGCCCCAGGCGGCAGGGCCTGGCAGCCGGCCAGGGGCCTCCAAAGCCAGCCTGGGTCTGCTCCCAGGGAACCCGCCACAACCAGCCGAGGGAGGCCACTCCAGGAGCCTGCAGTGGGTTGGCGCAGTTGTCCAGCAAGAACTGCGAAGTCTGGGCGGGTTAACTGCCTGGGTGGATAAACGGTCATGACACCCAAGACCCCACAGGGACCACAGACACAAGCAGGGTGTGCTACAAATGTAGTCACTGGAAGACACCTTTTCAAAATCAAGGCCGTGTCGCAGCTTTTTAAAGCCATGATGTACCCTGGTGTGTCTCATAACAGAAAGACATTTCCGTTTAAAATCCCTACGTGGATCTTCTCCTAAGAATTGGATCTTTAAAAAAGTGACCTTGTTCTGTTCCTTACTTAAGTTATGACTCTGTGGGTCTAGAGGTGGACCCTCACGTGAGACTATACAGCAGAATGCTTTGCAATATGGTCACTCAAAAGAAATGTCAAGGCGTTGACATAAAATTAGAGCGTGTTAATCAAACACATAATGACGTATTAACGTGTCTGAGTAGTCAGGGCCAGCAGGTGGCATGGAGGCTAAGGAGCTGGTCCCACAGGGCCAACTCAGCCGTTCAAGTCCTGGATCCAGTGGCTTGAAAATCGCGCTGGGCGTGTGTGTGTGCGAGAGCATAGCCAAGAGGAGGTGGAGGAGAGGATGGCGGTGTGTCCACTCCCCAAAGGACAGCTCCTCACTCCTCTCTGTCTCGCTCACTCTCTTTCTCTGGGGGATACACAAGCCCTACAGCAAAAACTGAAAAACAAAATTAAGTAGTGAATTCTATGTCCGCTTTTAGGCAAACAAATCTGAAAAATACGTCACTGACACAAAAATACACAGAGTTTATGCTTATCTTTGGTCAAGTGTGTTCTATATTTTACTTTATGAATGACACACTTTAATCATACTTATGTGTTTACACCCCATACAGTTTGTGCAAAAGACACTTGCATACATGTGGGTCTCACTTTTAGGTAAAATGTTCACTTCCCTTTGAGTTTACATTGTAGAATGAGACTGAGAGACAGTGTGGAGCCCTCAGCTCTGTAATAACCATGATTCCAGCTGCAGCCTCAGGAAAACGGGGCCAGCCAAACCCGACCAATGAGAAGATCCCTTTTGACCAAATGCTGTTCAGCAAATTAACTCACATAATGCTTTGATGTTTGAAGCATCCTATAGTTTTTTAAACATTTTCTAGAAATGTATTTTCTAATCTTTTTTTTTTTTTGAGAGAGAGACAGAAAGAGATTTGTGCTATAGGGCACGGTCCAGAGAGACAGGAGAGAACGAGTGAGAAATCACCCCCAGGAGGGAAGGCCGCTCTGCAATCCCTCCTCCATTCTCCCCCTGGACCTTGGGTACACAGGTGCGCGTGGTGGAAGGCTCAAGCCACCGGGTCCAGGATCCAGACCATGGTCAACCACATGGAGTCCAGTGCTTTAACCACTACACCCCCTGCAGGCCCCCAACAGTTTTCATTTTTAAAATGAACCACCAGATGACATCAATATGTCACTTTTTACATCAGTGGCGTAAATGCCTGAACGCGCCGCACATTAAGCCGCACTCATGACGGGCAGGCCCGGACTGAGCCAGAGTTCAATGGGACTCTGTGCAATAGCCCGAGACGGCCAGAGACCTCTTTCCTTTCATTGTCCGCTTATTGCCAATCAACAGGTCCCACTTAGATACTCCCCTAAATATAAAATGATGCTTTGAGGAACTTTCTCCTGAGTCGACCCCACAGGACGGTGGTAATACACTGTGGGTGGAGGTTAGGTCCCACGTGACCGCTGCAGCTCAAGTCCTGGCCCTGTGGCTCGACAAACATGCCAGGCACATTCTGTGCCCAAGATCCTGGGAGGACGGGGACATCCGGGAAGGTTCTGCAGCATGGCCACACCCAGGCCACCTTTCTGCCTCTCTCTCCCTGGCGAGCACACACACCATGTGGCCATACAAAGAAAAGAAAATTGTCCTTAAGTAAGAAGAATTCTAGAAAAGCTACAGTGCCTGTAGTAGGACAATATTTTTTTCTTCTGGAGGGAGCACGCACTTGCTCGAGAGAGACAGAGAGAGAAAGGTGGAAGAGAAAGAGAAAGCATTTCCCACGGGGAAGGGCCAGTCTGCAATCCCTTCTCTCCTTCTCTCCCTCCTGCCAGGACTTGGGTATGCATGCACGCTCAGCCTGCGTGCTTCTCACACCTCCAGGCCTGGCACTTGAACCACACGGTCCACCATGTGCCATCCAGCCGCCTTAACCACCACGCCATGGGCCAACCTGGTAGACTGCATTTTGAAATATGTTCTATACAGAAAGCAAATGAACTCCTAAAACATGATATTTAAAAGGGAAAAATAATTTACAGTCCTCTGCTACTACAGACTAAACTAACACTTTCAAACTGTGACGCTTCCCCGTTTTCCTCCCCCAGAGTCTCAGGAGCGACAGAGCCTGCCCCAAACCGAGGACTTGGACGAAAACAACACAAGTCTGGTACACGGCAATCCGGAAAGCATAACTTGTCTCTTGTTATACGGCAAGGTTCTCTCTCCCAGTGAGGGTCATACAAGCAACATCACAATTGGCCACCCTAGACATCGCTGTGAGGATCCGTTCACCTACGATCTACATAGTGTCCAACACACAGAGCAGCGGGGGCAAAGCGGCAATGGCAGCAGAGACGGAGGACAGCAGTCTGGAACGGCAGGCCAGTGGGGACGCGTCACGGGCCGGAGGCGGCAGTCGCAGAGAAAGGACACAGAGCAGACTAAGCGTAAGCGGGGCTTTGCGGTTACTCTCTTGCTCCTACGTGGCTGTTTCCTACCGTCCGTCCATGTCACATGTGTGACAGACACCCACTCTGCTAGCCACTGACCAGCATGGCCCTTCTGCATTTCCACAATGGCTAGGCCACACCGAGTGCAAAACACACGTGAGGATTCCAAGATTTAGTACAAAAAATGTAAACTACATCCTTAGCAGCTCTTAGACGGTTACACGTCGGAGTGGTAATACTTTGGATCCCTTACATTAACTATGTATGAGGAAAATGCGTTCCACCTGTTTCCTTTCACTGTGATTAGATTTCCTCTAGAAAACGGAAACCATTTCTACTGGATGGCACTGGAACAGACCACATACACCTGCCACTACACAGTCAGGGACCCCAACCAAAATTTCCATGTACCAGCAGGTGGCATAGTGGTTAAGGTGCTGACTCCCACATGGCTAACCATGGTTCAAGGCCCAGCCCTGGAGGCTTGAAACTCACGCTGGGCACATGTGTGTATGTGCCCAAAGTCCTGAGGAGGATGGAGAAGGGACTGCGGCATGGGCATCCCCAGCGAGTGATTTCCTACTTTCTGTCTCTGTCTCTCTGTTTCTCTGGTGAGTACATGTGCCCTACAGCAAAAACTAAAAACTCTCAAAAACAAATAGGAAAAATCTTTTGAGGTGTCTCTTTTCTAAAGATCCTAACAAATACTCCAGCCACCATGTCTGTCTATCTTGACCAACACAACTGGCAAAATTAGCCGAAAGGAAAAGGGAAGTGCAACCAGCCTGAAAGCAGTCAGTCAGCAAACGAAGCGGGGCCCTCTCCCACCGCCAGGTCGTCACACAGGCAGGCCGGGCCACTCCCTGGGCAGCTCAGCCTCGCCGGCCGTGTCGGGAAGACGCGCCAGCTGCGGCATGTGGGACATGCCTGCTTCCTCCCGCTCTGGCCAGGAACGGTCCGAGGAGTTGTAGGCTGTTCAGTGCGAAGCAGGCGACAGACCCGGCGGCAGGCGTGGATACGAAGTACCTGCACAAACCCCCGAGCTGCAACTGCAAGTGTTTTCAAAAATCACGACACACTCCAGCAACACTCAGCAGTTACTTGACTGCCAGGTGTGTGTGAGGAAATGTTCTCAAAACAGACATTCTGCAAAAGCAGGAGCCTGAGCCGACCGCTCGGCAGCAGGGCGGTCCAGAGAGCAGACGCAGGCTGCAGTCACCGCCGGTGCCACCGGGAAGAGCAGCGGCAAGCAGAACCGCAGACCCAGCGGGTCGGAAACGGCGCTGCGCCGGCTGCAGGCCCTCCCGGCCTCCGTGGATTCTTCACGGAGTTCTGCTCACATGGAATTTAAGGAAGTCCCGGCAGACCGCAAGCCTGGTAAACCTGCTCTAACTGCTCACACAATAGGCGCGGGCTTGAATTACGGATCCACCGAGAATGCTAATGCAATTAGGAGTGTTTACTTACACCATGTGTTTCTCACTGAGCCTCCCGCTGTGGCTGTGCGGGTAAGCCAGAGGGAGCTAATGTTTTATAGATGGTAAGACTCTGTTTGTTTTCAGGAGGGCTAAGTCTCCCAAAGCACTCAGACACACTAATTAAAGTAAACTGCAGAGGCCCATAATAAAATATATGTGTTTGGAGACTGGGAGATGAACCCTAGTGGCTTATTAAAAGTCAAAAGAAAAATATACATTATTTATGACTTCAAAGGGGCACGGTGTGGGCTCCAGTTTATTCAAGGGATTAGCTAAGCAGTGGTTATTGGTGACCATCCGAACGGTCTTCTGTCACAGTTCATTAGTTCTGTCATATATGTGAGAAGTCCTCATTTGGGTTCAGATCAAATATTATTAATCAAATAAATTACAGAGAGTACACCAACATTATTAAATGAAATCTTTGTGAAAATAGCTACTCATAAATCTGGCACTTACTTTCCACAGTTGCCTGGTTGCGCCAATCTGGTCTGGGTGTTCGAGTGTGTCGTGGGTACTAAGTAGCATGCGCCCCGGGCTGGCCGTCCCAGAACCGGACGGTGGGCGACGGGTCCCTGACAACCGCTCCCTGACTGTTCTGGCAGCAGCCGTCCCCGTCATCAGGAAACGCAAGGCGCATGGGAAGCCCACCGCCCCTTCTCAACACTAGATCCAACAGCAGGAGAGGAGGCCGCGTGCAAACCAGACCTCTTAGGCCCCAGACATGCCTGCCATGTGTTATTTGTCCTCATTCAACCACACAATTCCATCGAAAGACATTATTCACACTCGGCTTAAATAAATCTGAACTGATAACCTATGGGAAGGTTATTTCTTGGCACTAGAAATAATTGCAAAGCCGGCTCTATTATTGTTGGAATCAACGGAGATATGACGCTATTTAATGGGATATTAGCGTGTATCTCAGGAGTTCAAAACCTTGCGAATATTTCAGACACAATACTCTGAAAATTGTTTTCACATATTTTAGGTCACCTTGAGACGCATTCTGAGGTTGTAACATAGGAGTAAGAACCTGGTCCCAAACTACCCTCTCCAACTCCACAGGCCCCGCGGTCCCCGGGACCGGAGGCCGCCTCCCTCATTCTGGGGCTCCAGCTGCGCTCCGTCTTCAGCTATCTTTCCTTCCTCCTTTCTCCCCTTCCCTTCCCTCTCTCCAGCTCTCTGTCTCTGTCTCTCTCTACTGGGCATTCTCTACCATCACACTAGCCCACAGTCGCTTGTTGTCACCAGCCTTGGGGACAGTAAACCCTAGGGTATGCGATGACGTTTTGAGCATGGTGGCTCACGTTTCCAGAGTCCACAGCGCTGGGGTAAAGAAGTAGCCCAAGGAGTGGGTTACATGGGCCGGCCAGTGAGGCCCAGTGGTGAGGTTCGGACCAGGGCCTGGCACCGCAGCTGGGCTGGCCAGAAAGATGCCTAGCAAGGAGCGGAGCCCCCTCCACACTGACTCCCTAGCCCACGCACTGCGGCGGGTCGCTGCTCTGCAGGGACTGGATGTCACGGGGACTAGGCCGCTCCCCTGCAGGGACTGGACGCCGCGGGGACCAGGCCACTCCCCTGTAGAGACTGGACGCCGCGGGGACCAGGCCACTCCCATGTATGGACACCGTGGGAGGCCGCTCCCCTGTATGGACACCGTGGGGGCCAGGCCACTCCTCTGCAGGGACTGGACGTTGCAGGGACCAGGCCGCTCCCCTATATGGACTCCGTGGGGACCAGGCCACTCCCTGTAGGGACTGGACACTCCACGTTCTCGAGAAGACCCGCTTGCAGCCCTCGCCCTGCCCTGGCCGGGGAGGATGGGCAGGAAGGGCAGGGGCCAGCGGGTGGACATAAGTTTATTTGTTAAGAACAGGTTTGGCTCTGGTAACTGACCTTCACAGCCAAAAAGTAAAACTATTTGGGAGGTATGCCAAGCAGAACTAGAACTATTAACGGGACGTCTGCATCTCTTTTCCTGAGAAGTTCATTTGATCCCTCTATACTAGGCTTTTGCTAACCAGAAAACAACAGAAAAGCAAAACAGACCAAGCTGGACTTTACCAAATAGTACCCCCTTGTTCATTTCTGCAGCTTGTGTAGCCCCGCTTCAGATAGCATCTGTGTAAGGGGTTTCTGACTTCATGGGCCCGTGAGCAGTAAGAGTTATATTATAACTTTAATATTCTATAAAGTACTAGTGATTAAAGAATATCACGCTCACTTGGTTGTGAGATATTTTCCTAATGCATATTACAAGGGGGAAAGAGCACATTTGATGGGATGGACTAATCTGAAATTAGTCGAAGGAGAGGGTCACTAAACGAAGGACTCCCGTGAGCGTGGGAGTGACTGGGGCAGCCCCTCCACATACGTGTGGTCACTGAGCGACGGCTGGCTCCTCGGTTCCACTTGGGTGTTGACCATGCCTGCTGGGATCAGTGTGGCCTGGCTTTGACATCGGATTGAGAATATTTCACAAATGCAGCGAAGATCCTTCATTTTTACATTAGACTTTGGTTGAAAAGAAGACAAAGAACAGCCACACCCCACTGGCGTTCACTGAGCTGGGTCTGCTGGGCCTCCGTGTGCAGGCAGGGACACCGAGGCCACACAGGCCTGGCCTTGTCACCTCACGCTGCTTTGAGGCTCCAGCCTGATTTAGCACGGCCCTGGCGGGAAGCTTAGCCAGGGGGCA
>NW_006199647.1:2476293-2484512 GCF_000334495.1 Tupaia belangeri chinensis
GGGCCTCGGCGCCTCCCCGGCGGGGCCTGGACGCCGCGGGGACCAGGCCACTCCCCTGTAGAGACTGGACGCCGCGGGGACCAGGCCACTCCCCTGTATGGACACCGTGGGGACCAGGCCACTCCTCTGCAGGGACTGGACATTGTGGAGACCAGGCCGCTCCCCTGTATGGACACCGTGGGGGCCAGGCCACTCCTCTGCAGGGACTGGACGTTGCAGGGACCAGGCCGCTCCCCTATATGGACTCCGTGGGGACCAGGCCACTCCCTGTAGGGACTGGACACTCCACGTTCTCGAGAAGACCCGCTTGCAGCCCTCGCCCTGCCCTGGCCGGGGAGGATGGGCAGGAAGGGCAGGGGCCAGCGGGTGGACATAAGTTTATTTGTTAAGAACAGGTTTGGCTCTGGTAACTGACCTTCACAGCCAAAAAGTAAAACTATTTGGGAGGTATGGCAAGCAGAACTAGAACTATTAACGGGACGTCTGCATCTCTTTTCCTGAGAAGTTCATTTGATCCCTCTATACTAGGCTTTTGCTAACCAGAAAACAACAGAAAAGCAAAACAGACCAAGCTGGACTTTACCAAATAGTACCCCCTTGTTCATTTCTGCAGCTTGTGTAGCCCCGCTTCAGATAGCATCTGTGTAAGGGTTTTCTGACTTCATGGGCCCGTGAGCAGTAAGAGTTATATTATAACTTTAATATTCTATAAAGTACTAGTGATTAAAGAATATCACGCTCACTTGGTTGTGAGATATTTTCCTAATGCATATTACAAGGGGGAAAGAGCACATTTGATGGGATGGACTAATCTGAAATTAGTCGAAGGAGAGGGTCACTAAACGAAGGACTCCCGTGAGCGTGGGAGTGACTGGGGCAGCCCCTCCACATACGTGTGGTCACTGAGCGACGGCTGGCTCCTCGGTTCCACTTGGGTGTTGACCATGCCTGCTGGGATCAGTGTGGCCTGGCTTTGACATCGGATTGAGAATATTTCACAAATGCAGCGAAGATCCTTCATTTTTACATTAGACTTTGGTTGAAAAGAAGACAAAGAACAGCCACACCCCACTGGCGTTCACTGAGCTGGGTCTGCTGGGCCTCCGTGTGCAGGCAGGGACACCGAGGCCACACAGGCCTGGCCTTGTCACCTCACGCTGCTTTGAGGCTCCAGCCTGATTTAGCACGGCCCTGGCGGGAAGCTTAGCCAGGGGGCATGCCGCCCCACCAGGGTGAGGAAGGCAGCCTGCAATCGGTAAGGCCAGGCTGCAGGCCTATGTGCTCAGTGGGTTTTGCCCAAAAAACTAATTTGACAATATCAGGGTAGCTTAAGGTATTTCACTAAAGGATTTCTCTACAAATAAATAAAGAAAGAAAAAGAAAAAGAAAATATCTTAGAAAACAAAGGCTTGACAATGGAATTAACCAAACTTCTCTAGTCATGACATTCCTTAAACTTGTATCATCTTCATATTACGTGACCCTGACTCTCAAGAACACTGTTGTTGGTATAACTGAGGTTATATTCACTAAGAAAAAATCTCTATTTAGGTGCAAATTTTCAATATTCTCAATATTTTTTCTGCCTCCCCCATAAGATGTTAGCTCCCGAATGGCATGACGTTGCTTTATCGGTGCTCAAAGCCCAGGATGCTGTGCGCCCAGCAGCTGTCGCCTGGGCTGCCCCACGGCAAGCTCTATGGTCAGTGTCCGTGGACAGAGTCCATCACACATCGCAGACCAGTGAGGGCATCTTTATAAAGTGAAGGTGGACATCTTACTCAGAATAAGACAATTATTTTTAAATGCACAACTCTAAATGCACAGTGGCCCAAAAACATCAGGGAAAGGTAAGTGCCCCCAAAATTGCTTATGTCCAAAATGAGACGCAAATATTTTATTAATGGGGGCCTGCAGGTGGTGTGGTGGTTGGGGCACTGGACTCCCATCTGGCCGGCTGCAGTTTGAGTCCTGGACCTGCCGGCTTGCTTTCTTACTCTCTTCTCTTCTCTCTCTCTGTCTCTCTCTGGTCAAAATGAAGACTAATAATGATACATTTTCTTTTCAATTTATCAATGTACTTAATCTAATCTTACTTCTTTCCTACTCAGCTTTGAAAACAACAGGAAGTAGAAGAAAATGCCCAATTACCATCTGGTCTAGGACCACCTTAGAGACCACTTTAATTATGAACCTCAAATCTAAAGATTCAAGCACTGCTTCTGTAACTACTTACTTAGAAGTAAATTTACATCAGCAATGGTTTCTAAAAACAGCTTTACAATATACTACAGGAGCTGAGATGTAAGCAGTAAAAAACGGTAAAGTGAAATGGGACTTCTTTCATTTGCTTACCCTAATTTGTATAATCTGATTAACGTCGTCTCATCTATGAAACTGTAGCTTCATTAAGATAGCGATCATATTATCTTGTTATTTTCCTTTTTATTTTATCTCCAGTACCAAAGATAATGCCTGGAACATACGCCCAGTTTATTTTATTTTTTTATATGTAATGTTAAATATTTATTATTGACTTATAAAATTTGTAAAACATTTAAAATTTCCAAGGGGAAAAAATGCTTCCAGTTGGAGCATTAGACAGTGGAGGGACCAGCAGTTAGTGTAATGGCTATGTCGCTGGACTCCCATGTAGCCGACCGTGGTTTGAGTCCCGGACCCGGTGGCTTGAACTCACACTAGGTGTGTGTGTGTGCGTGCCCAAGATCCCGAGAGAAGAATGGAGGAGAAGGGATTGCGGCATGGCCATCTCCCCTGGGGGGGGTGATTTCTCACTTTCTGTCTCTCTGTCTCTCTGTCTTTCTGGCATGCACATGCACCCTGTAGCAAAAACCTCTCAAAATAAAAAGACAGTGGAAAGAAAATGGCTTTTTGTTTGATCTTGAGGAATGAGTCAGAATCTCAGCCTGGAGGTCCAGAGTGCGTGTTTGCACAGTGGAGGGAGGGGTGAGTGTGTCTTCTCAAAACGCGTGCGATAAAGTGTGGTTGTGACAGGGTTAGGAGCATGAGAAGGCAGCCCGACTGTGGGTTACAGGGTGGAGCTTTTGGGAGGGGATTAGGATTGCGGCCGGCCAGGTGGGACCCATGCCTGGGTCCTGGCAGGTTCTGGGGACACACACTTGTTCTCGCCCTTTCTTGCATGTGACCCTGTGCCACAACAGCAACCACAGTCCTCACTAACAAGACGCTCACCAGATGCAGCCCCGGGACCTGGCACTCTGAAACCGTGAGCCAAATAAGCCGCCAGCCTTGCTAAATCACTCCAACTTGGGAAGAAACCTCCATCCTGGAGATCAGCACACTCAGGAGTTCCGTTCTTAGCCACACGGTGGATGGAAATGGAGGAAGGAGGCGACCAGAAGGTGACACGAGTCTGGAAGGACAGACACGGACACACTCCATTGCAGCAAACTGACTCAAGTGTGCAGTTCGGGGTCATTTTAAGGAAGCTAAGGAAGAGAGACAAGGGGAACACTCAGAAAGCCTTAACTGATTAAATGAGAGGAGTTCCGAATGGGATGGAGGAGTATCTTACTATGAGACGATTCCTACATGGAGTAACAGGGGATTAATCTGCAGGAGATTACAAAGTTCCAGGGAGAAAATTCTGAGAACGTAATTTCTGCACGATTTTTTCTTTAAATCAGTAAATTATTGAATTTGGGAGCTGAAATGGTTTTAAAGAGCTTCGTGTCCAACAAGCCCCCACATGGTTCCGAGACTAAGAATGAGAGCGGCCCAGTGACCCGCCTGGGCCGCAAAGCCAGGGCTGGCAGCGGAGCTCCACTGCCAGCCCCGCTGTTTCTCCCGTACATGCGTGCCTCCCTCAAGACAATGCCAGATTAAAAAGAATTAACAAAGCAACAAACACAGAAGGAAGACCTTACTGCTATTTCACAAACCCAACAGTAACCTTATTTAACAGATCTTCCCGCCCACACAGTCAGCCCGCTGAAGCATTGTAATAAATGTAATAAAAGGAGGAGATTAGGGCAAACATCAGTGGGAAGGCATTAATTAGAGGAGGGATGCACCGACTCTCAGCTGACTAATCCTCGGACCCTATGATTCTCATAAGAAAACGCAATCTTGCTTTACTTCTTATCAAAGAGAGTTTCCAGCCAAAGACAGTGGCAGGCTCAAGTAATCAGACTCTCATTAATTTTATTAAGTATACTATCAAATCCCATAATAAATAATTAAGCTCTGTTAAAAAGGTATCCAGTAATATGTCTTATCCCCTCTTATTTATACACCTAAGGAAAATGACAGTGCTTACAATGAAAATCATAAAACATAATTGTTATTATTGATAATAACACCTTATGTTTGTTTTAGAGATTTTATTAAAGCTTTTCAAAGCATAAGTATTGCACCATAATTGCACACAAAGCGTTTATGTCTTCGTCTGTGTAAGTCCCATCTGCCAGCTGTTACCCTGTGACTGGAAACGGCGAGGCAGACCCCAGCAAGCTCACATCCACGTCTGTCATGACCGGACCCCGATAGGAAATGGGGGTGCTCCACGAGGCTGCCGACAGTTCCAGGAGTCCTCTGGGCGGTGGTAACTAAACACAGAGATGGTCTTTGCTTCTCCTACTAGAGTATGATCTGCGGCCCTTCTTTTTTAACTATTACAAAAATAAAAGACTCTCTAAATTGCGTTTTTTTTCTTTTATCTGTATCAGTCATTTCTGCCTATAAAAATATTTCTGGCCACCAGGAAAATTCAGCGGTATCATTAGTTTCTTTGCTTTTGACTGTGCCTGGGTCTATAGGACACACCCCAGGATTTATCATTTTCAACTGGATCCTTTGCTTTTGACTGTGCCTGGGTCTATAGGACACACCCCAGGATTTATCATTTTCAACTGGATCCTTTGCTTTTGACTGTGCCTGGGTCTATAGGACACACCCCAGGATTTATCATTTTCAACTGGATCCTCCTCTTCACATGGACATTAATCGACTACCTGATACAGTAGGCACAATGGTCACCCAAAAGAGGCCCATGCCCTAATTTCTGGACCCCATGACTATGCTAATCAGCATGGCAAAATGTCCTTTGGAGCTGGACCACAATCACAGCCCTGAAATCAGGAATGACCCTGGTGGGCCCAACCTGATCATACGAGCCATTCAAAGCAGAGACCTTCTTCAGCTCTAGGCAGAGACCGGGCAATAGAAGTCAGACAGGCTGGAGACACAGCGGGAGGTCAGCCCGTGCCAGCAGGGCTGCCAGAGGAGCAGAGCACAGCCTGCTGATGGGCAGCAAGCAGCAAGGAGCACCGCCCTACAACCACCACGGTCTGAATGTGGCCACCCAGCGGAGACCGCCACGGCCTGAATGTGGCCACCCAGCGGAGGCTGATTCTTCCCTAGAGCTCCCAGTGAGAAATGAGCCTCACCCAAAACTGCTTTTGGCCTGGGACACAACACCAAGTCCGACCCGCACAGGAGCCGCCTTCCAGGCATGGAGGTGTTCGAGAACTCAGAAGCCCCTGGGAAGTTTCTGTGCAGGCTTCCTTACACGGGCACGACTGGTAGAACTTCTGGGCTCTTGGGACAGGGTCGGGTTCCAGCTGCTCTCAGGGGTGCGGCTGGGTGTCCGGCCCTCCGTGGGGTTTCCTGGCGACCGGCCACACCCTGAAGGCCTCTGGTGCCCAACAAGAGTCATTCGTGGTCAACAAAGGACACTAAACTTCCAGGAACTCCATACCCCAACCAGTGGCTCCTGGAAACCAAATATTCATGGCCACTACATCGCAATAACAAATTCACATCGTGGTCCACAGATCCAGAGCAACTGCAATCAGAATCCCAGTAAGATGCTTCGTGGCTCTCAGCAAACTGACAGGGTAGTTTACATGCAGGGGCCAAAACCCAGAACGACCCACGTGGTAGAGAGGAACACAGCGGAGAGCTGACACTGCTGGGTGGCAAGGGCAGGACGAAGTGGTGGTAACCAAGCCAGGGCATCCAGGAAGGGGGGTAATCAAGCCAGGGCGGCAGAACCGAGCCCAGACCGGAACCTCACACATGCAGCCGGCCCACCTTGGACAAAGTGGCAGAGGCAGGACAAGGGGACAGCGGCAGGCACGACGGAGCCAGACAGTCAGCCTTCGCAAAGCCAGCGAACGGCGGTGCGTAGACTGCAATGAAAAATGCAAGACCAACCTCCGGGGCAGACGGAGAAAACCAAATGACCTTGGACACAGCAACGACTCCCCCAGCACACCAAAGATAATTCACGGGGCAGGCCGCGGGCAAGTGGGGCTCCATTAAAATAACTTCTGCTCTGCCAGAGACTCTGTTCAGAAGATGAGGAAAAAAGCCGCAGGCTAGGACAAACATATTTGCAATGACATATCTAATAAAGAATTAATATCGAAATATACAAAGAACACTTAAAACTTAACAAGGAGAAAACAGAAAGGTCGACTAAAATATGGGCAAAGAGCTGAGCATGTGGCCCCACTGAAGACACACAGAGGGCAGATGAGCCCATGCAAAGACGCCCGTAGCAGATGTCCTCAGAGAGACACAAAGCGAAATGCCGCGAGGGCCGGTGGCACGTCTGTCTGGCCAAAGTGCAGAGCACTGGTGGCCCTGAATGTCTCTGAGGACTCGGGGCAACACGAGCTCATCCACTCAGGGTAACACGACTAAGGTTCCAGCTGAGGTTCAACCTGACGATACGTAGCCAAGTCTTAAATGCAGACACACTGTAACCGCAACTGCTTCCAGGCTCTATATCCTAGAGAAACATTTGCACGTACGGAAAAGAAAGGAGCCTGCAATGCAGTCCTTCCTATTAACTGCAGTGGTGAACACATGAAACCATCCAAGCCCCACAGTCCAAGACGGAGTGGCCTGTCGGTTCTGTTCTGAGCAGTTCAAGAGAACATGGAAGACACTCCCTGTGCTGTGTCGGCAAGTGTCTAAGACACGTTACCAGATAAAAATCAAGTTGTAAACATGGTTCAAAGTAGGAAATCTAATGTTGAAAAGAGTCGTGCCCGTAGGCGGTGTGCACAGGTGCGTGTGGCCTGATGGCCAGCTGCGCCCTGAGAGACGCGCTGCAGGCGGTGCACCGTGTGCACGTGCCGAGCTCACACGTGGACCCGGCGGGGTAGTCTGAGCAGTGGTCTCACGGGGCCACGACACAAACATGGCACGGACCACAATGTCTGGGAGGCACGACTACACAAGTATGCTAAAAATGCTGACTTTTTGGAGAGAATATTACTGTGAAGAGGCAAATTTTAAAAGACTGACTTTTTATTCTACATACATCTTCTTGTTTAAATTCATTTGAGGAAAACACATGTACTATACCTGATCACCCCTGAGAGCACAACGCAGCCCTGAGATCCAGTCCAGCTGCCCACAGAAGCCCCTGGCCAGGGCCTCCTGCTGCAGCGGCCCACGGACACCGCCCACGCCGTGCACCAAGGGATCCCGGAGTGGACACTCGGAGACGCCTGCGTCATCCTTGGGCTGAGTGGCAGCCTCCGGCCCTTGCTGGTCCCGGCCCTCCACAGGGGCTCTGCGCCCCATCTCCGCCGGGTCCTCCCTGCCCCGTGGGGTCAGCGCGACTTGCACTGGAACTTCAGCTGTGCCCTGTGTAGCACTGGCCAGCTACGCCAGCCCTCCGGAGCCCAGCTCCTCCGATGGGGCTAGATCGGGACTGAGCCCTGCCTTCCCCAGCTGCTGCTGGGAGGCTGCACGGAGGGCACGGGGGCCTTCTAGTGTTCTGTCCTGGACACCTCCTTCCACTGCTACCGCTGTCCACGACAGTCGGCCGACACAGGAAGCGTGCTTGGGTCCGTTTCCGTGGAGCACGTGACCGGTGCACTGCGGGGTGGGCCTGTGAGTCCCGGCTGCCGGGTCTGAGGCTGAGGGAAGTGGAGGGCCTCTGCTGCTCGGTACCAGCCACATGTGCGTGCGTGAGCGCGTGCAGGCGCCGTCCCGGCGTGAGCGGCACACGGCGACGCCTGGTTTAGACGCCCACGTCTGAAGGACGGTGGCTCTGTTGCTGTGACTGAGAAACGCCCTCGCACCGTGTAAGGGTACATCGTCCAATAACCCGGTGTGGCTCACGTGCTGCAGCGGCAACCCCAGCACCCGACCGAACGCAGACCTGTGGGCACCCTGTGCTTCCGCGTAGCCTCGGCCCGTCCCCTACGCTTCCTGCT
>NW_006199647.1:2485098-2490225 GCF_000334495.1 Tupaia belangeri chinensis
CTGCCTGCGGAGAAGTGTTGCCCGGTCCAGCTGCTTCTCGCCGTCAGCGACGAGACAGGAAGAGCCTGCAGGAGAGGGAGTTTATTTCTGCAACCATGTTACAGGGAGACGGGCAGTGAGGCCCGACTGTCTCAGAAAGCACAGCCCGTGGTGGCATCTAGACGCAGACAGGTGCCAATCACCCCTCAAGGCCAGTCCGAGGAACTGCTTTCCCTCGAGCACTGTCCTGATTCCTGGTTCTCAGCTGACCATTCCTCCTGCAGCCTGCCCCGGGCTTCGCACTGGCCCGTCTGGGTCTCGCTAGGGACCTCTCTGAGCAGCCATCATCCTGCCGGACCTCACCCAGCCGCAGAGGGTCCCTGTGCGGCAGAGACATCTTCATCTGAGCCTCCTTCTGGAATGGTCTTACTTAACAAATTAGAAGCAAAGCCCTTTTTTAAGCTAACTGCTTTGGAGTTTATTTATCTTTAATAAGTTTTACATAAATATCTGAATCAGAAGTATTTCACCCTAGAAGGACATAGAAACATAAAACGGTCTTGCTCGCATTTTACTCCTTCCTGCCTCCTTTACCCCTCCTAGGTATAATAACCCATTTCGGAAGTAATACGTATAATTCTGTGACAAATCCACTTCAGCCTTGGTAATGCCCTTCGCTCTGACTTCAAAACATTCTCTGGCTCTCACGGATTTGTGCTATTTAACACCCAGATAAAGGTAAGCTGCCTCTTTTAATAACGATGGATTACATTTTCTCGTTACATGCTCTTATTCAATTGGATTTTTTCAATTTAAGCACATCTATTCTAGGGGAAAAAATGTAACGTCAGTCTAAGAATAATTGTAGTTATTAGAAGAGTAAACGTGAGGAAACACACACGAACACAACTGCAAGTGTCTGACCACCTTCTATGAAAACACTAGTGTCTCCATGGGGACGTGGCCCCACGACCCTGTTTTATTGGACAGTTCTGTTCTAACTTGTACCTTCTCACAGACAGAAATGGAGACCGTCAGGGTGTCTGGGCCACAGAGGCATGTTCTATGCAGAACCTGGCCTGACGGTTTCTAGCACATGCTAACTAACATGCTGCTGTGTTTGGAGAGGTTCTTCCTGAACACCGAGTCCAGGCTGGGCCTCAAGGGTTTCCAAGGCGCTAGTCTTTCAACATGATCTATGGCTAAACCCACTGACGTTACTTCTACTATACAGAACTCACGTGAGTGTGAGTAAAACGACTCGCTCAAGGCCTCCACCGCTCAGTGTGAAACCATTAAAATGTGTTTCCACAGTAAGAACAAATGAGGATTTGAAATGACTTACTCTGAGATGATGTTCTTTCTAAAATGGAGTAAGTCAGTGTAAACTGTTACAATAAAGTTACCGACGATGTCTTCAACGTCCATGTACCAGCAAAAGCGACCGCGCCACCCCATCTTCCCTAACCCTGACGAGCCATCTGCAGGGTTCCACACGGGGACGGCGAGATGTGAAGTGTCTAGCCCCAAACTGCTCAACTAACCAGTTGCATGGCACCTGGACCCCGGTCAACCCAGTTCCGCGTGTGCTCAGCCCGGTGCACTGCCGAGCCGCTCACAATCCTGGCACCCGCGGGGAGACTTGAACCGAGCACCGCCGGCTCGGCACCTGGTACGGTGTCTGACACCTCGCAGTGCCTCCTCACGGATGGACGGACAGACGGGGCAGTGAAAGCCAGAGTACAGAACAGGACTCACAGTCTGAAGTGTACTCTCACAGCTCCCTACAGCCAGCATGCAAAACTATAGAGATATATACCGACAGCGTAAATGTCACTAAACGTTCCTACAGCAGTACTGCCATTGTGAGGTCCGTGTGTGAGCCACAGTTAACGCACCAGCACCCGTGGGTGTGTGTAATATAGACGCGGACTGTCACAGAACGGCCGTGAGCGGACTGCCAGCTGCTCACACTCACAGCAGCCTGAGGCGTCGTGCCTGTGTCCCGCTCCCGTCACTCAAGTTCTAAGTTCATTATGATGTGTTAGTGGACATTCCCTGCTTGGAGTGTCAAAATTAAAACAAAAAATCCCACATACTTTCCTTGCTCAGAGATATCAATGTTTCAATCTGGTATTTGGGTTTAAATTATGTTTTGTGACCAGAACTCCTTTGGAGAGCAGAATGAATATTCGGTGTTTCCAGACTTGCTATTGTTGGGCCAGCCCTGCGGCAGTGACCCTGAATGATTGGCAGGGTGGAAGAGCGAGGGTTGGAAAGAAACAAAAGCCAAGACAGCAAGAAAGGAGGGAAGGAGAGAAAGACCAGGGGAGAGGGGAGAGGGATCTGTGCTGCTCTGTGTCCTATGACAGCCATATACAGTGACATAGTCCTGCTTTCACAGGGCCGTTTTGTTAAAATAAGAATATTGTGTTTGTCTTCCTTAAAACATTTCATAACAGCACAGCCAAGGAGAGGCATGGACACCCTCCCGCTTCATTTCCTGCCTTCACAGAATGTTGTGTTGCTAAAATATTTTATTACAGCAGACCCTGAAGCAATATAAAATGTTTGCTCGAGGATTACTTTTAGGCCCTCTAAGCTGAACTTCTGTAATGAAATCTATTACAGACATTCCACAGTGCCCTATGGTTACCAGCTTATGCAAATGAAGTGTGACCCTGGGGATAACCCTCTTGCCCCTCATCATCCTCCCTGGCTTCAAAGGTCTCTAGGCAATCACTTTTTTAAGTGAAGAGATTTTTAAGCTGAATTGAAACAGAGAGAGAGGGAGCCTAACTTGATATCCAATACCCTTCCACCTGACCACTTACTCTTGACTGTCTCCCCATAAATATTTAGACACTAATTTATAGATCCATTTGGGATAAGTGTGTTGGTATGGAATGATTTTTTTCCAGTCTCTACCTTTACTTGAATCCTAGAAACTAGAGCCTATATCAATCGATAGTCATTTACTCCAACTTCATTTCTGACTTCTCACTTAAACTAAGGGTCACGAGATTGGGGCAGAATCAGTTCAGTGATAACAAGATATTCTCTGGCGATTATATTCTTACTGAAAATTTATTTGTGTGGGGCACCAGAAGAATTGAAGTGACCAGGAAAATATATACAGAATTCTGCTAGGATGATAACTAAGTGTAAGTTGAATATATGACTTGAATATATTAGTGTCGCCATGGGGCTATGTTGGTGTTTCTAAGGAATCGGGGGATGACGGATATAATTTTTAAGAAAAGAGTAATGAGGCAGTTATTGCTTGCAGTTTCAGAATTATTGGTGATAGGAAAGAGCTATCTAAAATGTTTGAATGACAATCATTGTAGCAAACTATCATTTAGGGGTCCCGTCTTATGAGGCGATGCTGTGGGGAAAATAAAAACATTCTTTTTTATGAGACAAATAGTTTAAAGGCAAGCCAGTGAATTCAAATGAGCTCCTGAAGACACAGGGGGTCTCCAAAGTCAGTCACCTCGGGGTGTTGCTAAAACCAGGACGGCTCCAGGACCAGGACGGCTCCAGGCCGCTTAGCCAGAAAGCCTATGACGTCCACGGTCCCCAGCCTTTTCAGCACCAGGGACCGGTTGTCCTCAGGTGTGGGGGTTGGGGGTGGTCTCAGGAGGGCTCGAGCAGGGACTGGTTGTCCTCAGGTGTAGGGGGTGGTCTCAGGAGGGCTCGAGCAGGGACTGATTGTCCTCAGGTGTGGGGGGTGGTCTCAGGAGGGCTCGAGCATGGCACATTTATCATGCATGTGACTTGTGTCACTGTGTCGCTGTGACACAGGACGGAGTACCTGTACAGCTCAGCCTCGTGCAGGGTCCGCAGCCACTGCACAGGGCTGGTATCAGGGCCTCAGCTCCCTCGGGTCATCACACCTAGAGCCCTCACACGGCGGTTCACGACAGGTGTCTTGCTCCCATGAGAACCTAACCTAATGGCGCAGTGTGACGGGCGGAGTGCAGGTGGCCATGTGCGCTGAGCGGGTGGAAGCCAGCAGAGGCAGGGGACGTTTCCTACCTGCCCCCCTCCTCCTGCTGTGCTGCCCGTTTCGAACAGACACTGGCCTATGGCCCGGGTCATGGACCCCGGCCTCACCCTACTTTAAGGGATGGCTAACTGCAGGTGACTGACGTCCCAGCCAAATAGCATGGCAGAGGTAGGCTGTGAAGGTGTTGGCAACTCCCTGTAACTTTAATTCCCTCGATTTTAAATTAAAGTAAATGCTAAACTGAAACTGGAGTATTTATGCTCTGCTTTTTCTAAGTGACCATCACGTTTCCACCCAGGCCTTTGTTGGGGTGGTTTATGCTGAGTCAGTGTCTGCCTAGGTGACTGCTGAGGCTTTGCCAAACCCCGACTTTCAACAGAGTAGGACCTCAAAGTCACAGCACCTGCCAGTAATGCCAGGTGGCTGCAGACCGGCCAGCAACCAGTGACGGACAGGCGGGCACTGCAGGCGACAGGTCCAGGACAGGCACCAGGTCCAGGACAGATGACAGGTCCAGGACAGACGCCAGGTCCAGGACAAATGCCAGGTCCAGGACAGACGACGGGTCCAGGACAAGGACAGATGACAGGTCCAGGACAGACGCCAGGTCCAGGACAGACGCCGGGTCCAGGACAGACGACGGGTCCAGGACAGACGACAGGTCCAGGACAGGCGCCAGCAAGGTGCTTGGCATCCACAGGCCACAGGGAGCAAGGGCCAGTGAGGGCCGCAGTTGCCAAGGCTGCGGAGTGGGAGCTGAAACCGACCGGTGCCAGGACAGCAGAGCCACGCCAGAG
The DNA here is from genome assembly GCF_000334495.1 of Tupaia belangeri chinensis. Taxonomy (NCBI): domain Eukaryota; kingdom Metazoa; phylum Chordata; class Mammalia; order Scandentia; family Tupaiidae; genus Tupaia; species Tupaia belangeri. Next base: position 2,489,887 of record NW_006199647.1, read on the forward strand.
CCACACCGGCGGGGAAGACTGGGCATGGCCCCAAAGCCACCCCTGCTGGACCACACCACAGGCACAGAGACGCCGCCCACCGGAGGTCAGGGAGCCTAGCCCCAAGAAGCAGAAGTTCAGTGGAAAACATTCATTCACTAAAGAGAACTCTCATGAGGAAAAGCTGTTTCTAGATGCAGGTATAGACACCTCCATATTCTATTCCCAGCTTAGGATTCTCGCAGACCACAGGGTTTTGTTTAGAAGCATTTTTCCAAATAGATACTTATCTACCAGGTTTTTAAACCTCAAGAGCTAAGGAAACTTGAGAATCATTGCGCTTCAGACACTGCTCCTCAG
>NW_006199647.1:2490256-2491162 GCF_000334495.1 Tupaia belangeri chinensis
AGGAATGAGAGGGCACCCAAAAGCAAAGAGCGGCCCTGGCCGGGAGCCCGCGGGCACATGGCCTTCGGCAGACTCGTGGCAGCAGCCCAAGTCCTGCGCTCAGATGTGCCAGTTGGCACTGCCGCAGACAGCCGTCGTACTCACGGCTCACAGGGAGGGTCCTTCCTGTCACCCCTTCTCGCTTCCTGAGGATGCGACCAAGACGAGGAGGCAAAGCTGAAATAAGCACACAGAGCCGGCTACTGACGGGGCAAACACGGCCGGACAAAGCGGGCTCTCGTCGAGGCGGGTTCGCAGACGACCTTCTGAGCGCATTTCCCAGACGGCTGGGCCCGGCGGTGAGCAGAGGATCCCAGGGAAGGGGAGGCTCGGAGGCTCGGGACCAGCACAGGCCGTGGGCACTGGGTCTGGAGCAACGCTCTTCGGAGCACAGGGCAGAGGGGAAAGGAGGCCGCCATCGCTCTTGCGGTGCGAGGCCACTGGCATGTCAGGGGCAGACCCACCAAGAACCAGTGGGGCTTCAACTTCAGGGCCACCCAAAGTCCCAAAGGGGCCTGGCGAGATGGTCACAGGGTCCAATATCTCTATAACATGACATATGTCATGGGGGGGCTCCTCCGCTCCACAGTTGCTTCCCGGAGGGCATGGCTGCGTCCCCAGAGACTCCCGGCATCCACTGGAGCAGGGGCCCAGCCAGCGCCCGGGAGAGGAACACGAGCTTTCTTCAGGGCTCGTTATGTTCCCTCTGGTGTTAACCTCCAGCCCGGTCTGAACCCCCCTCGGGTCCTCCGCAATGTACCTCTTGGGTCACGTATGAACCAGGGCCTGTCAGAGCCCCATTACCTGGCAGCCCCACCGCTCCTGCTGCCGACAGAGTCAGGGTCTGCCGTTTATTAACCGGAGAGC
>NW_006199647.1:2491895-2500121 GCF_000334495.1 Tupaia belangeri chinensis
CCTCCGCTCCATAGATGCTTCCCGGAGGGCACGGCTGTGTCCCCGGAGACTCCCGGCACCCGCTGGAGCAGGGGCCCAGCCAGCGCCCGGGAGAGGAACACGAGCTTTCTTCAGGGCTCGTTATGTTCCCTCTGGTGTTAACCTCCAGCCCGGTCTGAACCCCCCTCGGGTCCTCCGCAATGTACCTCTTGGGTCACGTATGAACCAGGGCCTGTCAGAGCCCCATTACCTGGCAGCCCCACCGCTCCTGCTGCCGACAGAGTCAGGGTCTGCCGTTTATTAACAGGAGAGCACAGTCCGCAGAACGAGCCAGGTCTAGCCCTTCACCCGGCCCGATCATGCGGCGCAAACTCCTTACCACTCAGTCTTCCCGCCGCCCGCAGGTCGGCACGTATATTAAAGGAGATGCTTTTAGTATTTCTTGCAAGCATCCGCGGAGACCGTCAACGCGCACCACACACTCAGTAGAGAGCATAAACATAAATCTGCAAATACGTGTTTCCTCTCCTCTGCCCTCTATGCCGTTTCCCTCACGCCGACTGTCTGGTCCCCCTCCCTGACCAGCCCTCCACACGCGGTCTTCCGGATGAGTGCGGTTCGGACAGGCCTCGAGGAGAGCACAGCGGAGGTCGGGACATGACGACGCCCTCTGCAAGGACAGAGGGCCGAGTTCCAGGCTGCGAGTGACCGTGGCCTCCACTTCCCCGAGGTCCTGCACAGCACGGGACAAAATCGGACCCTGCCTACAGGCGCACAGAGCCTGCTCCACCCTGACTCGGAACCAGCAGCACAGCTGCCCGCCGTGTGAGCGCCTGCTGCAGGTGCTGCAGCCTCACGCCCTGCTCCCACCTCTCCCCAAAACCATAATCCAGGCTGCTTTGCCTCAGGGGTAAAAATCTCAGAGATGAGGCAGGGGAAACTGTAAAATTCTGCAGAAATGTATCGGCTCTGCAGATAACCGGAAAATAATTACAGGAGCGAGGGAAGACATCTCAGGGAAGGACTGTCCTCTCTGACCAAGCCACACACAGAGACGAGAGTGTGCCTGGGCCCCGGCACGCCAGCCCACACCCTCCCAGCCAGCCACGCACGTTCTGATGAAACCAGGCCGACAGGCCTCCCCTCGAGGGCCGCAGGCACCAGTGCTTCTCCCTGCCCGAGGTAGATGCCAAGGGCGGCTGCCTGCCAGGATGAGGCAGCACCCGAGGTGCTGAGAGACCCGTGCTTTTAAAAACTTTGTGCTTTTCAACTACACTCGCAGAGCAAGTGGAGCCTGTGACTGAGAAGGGGGAGGGGAACAGATCATTCATGGGAGTGTAAGGCCACAAACCGGCGTCTCGTGGTAGGGCAGAGCAGTGAGGCCACGGACGAGGGTGGGGCCACCAGGTGGCGCGGTGCTTCAGGTCCTGGGCTCCCACGTGGCCAAGCACGTTCCAAGTCCAGACCTGGCAGCGTGCTTTCTCACCTTCCCTCTCTCTCTGCCTCTCTGATGAGCAGACATGCCCTGTAATAAATTAAGTAAATCATTCTTTAAGAAGAGGAGGAGCCTAACTCAGGGATGAACAGGACTAGGGTATTCTTGGAGGCAGACAGGGTGCTGGGCACAACATGTGGGCCACATGGGAAGCCTTGTCAGAGTGCATATGTACACACCCCACTTGCAGAGAGGGGCCATCGGCGTGAAGTCGGAGGCTCCTCTGACACCAACGCCATGTGGCAGGGGACAAAGGTGCTAGTGAACAGAACCCTCCATGCCTCGCCCTGAGAGTAAGGCCAGCCTCTCTTCAACCCCACAGATTTTCTAGACCTTTGGGCAGTTAAAGGGAGGTCTGCAGAGAGGCGCTCAAGCCACCCCTGGAGACAACAGACCCACGTGGTGTGTGGCCGCCACACTCCCACACTTACAGAAGGCGGCCCGGTCTCGTCCACCCCAGCACTCCCAGCAGGGCACGCCGCACGTCGTCCTCCTCTTTCGTTTTCAGGGAGGGTACACGGAGCTCTTTGGTGTTTCTGTCTATAGTTATTGCCCTTTTTCATTCGCACCTGCCTGCTTACATATCTACTTTCTGAGAAGAAGCGACTGGTGCAAACCCCACTGACAGCCGTCGTACCCGTCCGTTGTAATACCTGCTGTCGACCGACTAATTACGCTTGCTTTCATTCGAATACACTCAATTCTAAAAGCTCAAGTGCGATTCCAGTTCCCAGCCAACCACGTCTGTCATGTCCTTGTTTCTACCACCCACGGAACACAGTCACCTTTTTTTTTTTGAGAGAGAGATTTTTGCTATAGGGCACGTGTGTTCGCCAGAGAGACAGAGAGATAGAAAGCGAGAAATCAGCCCCCACAGGGGCTGGCCAAGCCACAGTCCCTTCTCCTCCTTTCTCCTCTTGGGATTTCGGGCATGCATGCACCCATGCCCGACATGAGTTTAAGCTGCCAGGTCCAGGACTCAGACTGCAATCAACTACGTGGGAGTTCAGCCATGTAACCATTATGCCATTTTCTGGTCCCAAAAATCACTCTTACTTTAACTCAAAACCAACTGCATTTTCAGGGCATATGGAAAGCCAGCAAAGGCTCTGCTCTGTTGAACTGCTTCTGGAGATAACCTGTCTTAGAATCAGCCTCAGAAGATAACTTCTTTAATACTAAGACGCTGAGTCATACTCTGACATCTTCGAGTAAAGGAAAACCGTGTACTTCTCAATGCGCCTATTTTAACTTACTAAAATGCTCACCTCTGTCTCCACCAGGGCAGGCTGCCATGCTGCAGTAGCGAACGCCCACATTTGGGGGGGCGAGCAGCAAGAGCTCATTTCCCGCTCACATTCACGCCCTCAGTCCTGCTGTAGCTCTGCTCGATGCCCTTTTCACCCGTGTGCAAGTGAGAAGCCCGGCTCGGCCGCAGGGCCTCTGCATCTGGCGGCAGGGAGGAGGGGGACGGGCGGAGCGTGGGCATGGCACGTGTCCCTGCGCCCTCCCTTAGCTCTGGACTTGGCCCAGGGCCAAATACCTGGGCAAGCCTAGATTTACGAGACCTGGTAGAAAGGGACCAAGGAAACAAAGGCTCCGGAGAAAGAAAGGCCAACAGTCCCTGTGTCCTTCCACACACCACAGAGTCCTCAGTGTACACAGGCGGGGATTGATCTTTAAACAGGGCAGGGCGGAACGATTCGTCCCTCATCTCGTAGACCGTGATGACCAACGCCAAGATTCGATTCCCACGGTCAAGATGCTTCCCGGGCTGGGCGGGGCACAGCGGTAGATGTGATGGTCTGCAGGCCCGCGGGCCCAGGTTCAGGCACGCAGACCGCCCTGAGGGCCCCAGGCACCATGCCTCCATCCCGCCTGGCGGGGCACGAGCCCACTGGGGTATCTCCTCTGATTCCTGGTCCCCCTCGTCTTTCTTACTCAGAGAAGAAATTCACAGGTCGCATTCTCTAAACAGATGCTTCCCCATCCCAAGATTGTCCACGTCAGCACCATGGCTCCTAGATTCTCCCATTAGACTTGGAAGCTGCGACTGTTAAATGCACGGAGTTCTTTGGGAAATACCAGCACCGCTGTGTTACTACACTCCTGAGGTGTAACCCTTCTAAATGAAAAACTGGGTTTAGTAAATATTGTCCCTCAAAAGATGAAGAATAATCTGCTATGCCTTACTTTTTACCTTTAGGTTTTGCTATTTTCTTTATCTATTTTTATCCTTACTGCTTCCCATTCATTTGACCTTCCTTGTTACACGAAAATCTATAATAAGATGATACATATATATTATATACATACTAGATATAGATATAAATAGTAGGAAAAGACAGAGAGAGAAATAATTCCATGTGCGCACGGCCCCCAGAAGAGACCATCTAAAACGTGTCCTTGAGAAGAAAACCCCAAGCATGGCACATGTCCCAGCAGTTCCTCGAACAGGGCTGGAGAATCCCCGTTCTGTAACTGCACCAAAAGCACCGTCTCCAAAGGCCGCGTATCTAAATAGAGCACCGTCTCCGAAGGCAGCGAGCTATCTAAATAACAGCCCATGAGGCCCGCAGGGTCTCGACGTCCCATTGCAGGAGTGACCTCAGCTGCTCTGAGAACAAAGGAGCGTCCGAGGCACCACTAGGCCTTCGCGTCGAGGTCTGTGCAGCACCCACCTTACACACCTGGCTCGCCTTTTAGTGTGAGGCCGTTTCATGGAAAATGAGGAGCGCAGAGAAGGAAACCAGGCCCGGGGACGTGGACTTCCAGGCGGCCGGGCTGCCGGGCAGGACTGGGCCCTGCGGTGCCCGCATTTGGGTGGCAGGCTGCCCTGAGCTCCCTGGCTTCCCGGCACGCTGTGGTCCTGACCGTTTGAGAGGCTGGGGAGGGGAGGGTTAGCTGAGATCCCGTTAGGGTAACCCTCTTTCACTGTTTCTTTCTCTCTCTTGAAATAAATGAACTTTGAAAAAAAGAAAAGGAAACCAATCACAATTCAACAAATATATTTTGCTTAAAGCAGGTCTCCCCAAAGATAAATAGAGAGCATCAGTCAGGGGCCAGACCGCGTAACTCCCTGGGCTTGGGGGGCAGGGCAGGTCCCGTCCCAGGGCTTCCCTGGGCGTGGCGAGCACATAACTGTGTGTGACCCAGGCTGGCTGAGTCGAGGTGAGGCACTGGGGTGCCTCTCTCTCTGCTCCCTTCTCATGAAATAAATTAACTGTTTCCATTAATTATTTAATTTTACTTATTATTATTATTTTTAATTTGTTATAGGGCACGTGCACTCACCAGAGAAAGAGAGCAAGAGACAGAGAGAGAGAGAAAGTCACCAGGTCTGGGACTTGAACTGTGGTCAGCCACGTGGAAGTCCAGTGCCTTAACCACCACACCACCATACAGTGAACCTTGGGCTGCAGCGCGGGGTGGACAGCTGTCTGTGCTGGGTGAGCAACCCTGGAGGGCAGGGCTGAGACACCACACGGAGCACTGAGGAGCCTTAGGGGACAGGGACGCATCAGAGAGGAGCCGCTAAGGGCGCCATAGAAGTAGACGAGTTTTTGGGGAAGGGAGTTTTGGCTGGAGGAAGAAGGATGCCTTGGAGGAGACTGGACTGGAGGGGAATAGTCCGGTTTTTCATTTAGGGGAGGTTTAAAGTTCCCACCAGGCAGGAGTCCTGGGTATAAAGAGGAGGGCCCGAGGAGCCGAGAGGTGCATCAGAGGGCTCGGTGCCGGATGGGTAGGGAGCTGCAGGAGGGAGGTCAGGCTGAGCCAGGCCAGGCCCAGGTCCAGAGGTGGGAGCCACGGAGTCCAGGCCGGAGTTCGCTCCCCGCCAGGCCTGCGGCCCGCCCAGCCTCTCCCGGGGAAGGCGGGGAAGGCGCTGTCCCAGGACTCAGGCTTACTTTTAACGCTTTCTTTTCCTCTGACAGAGGTGGAAAGAAGTCGCCTCCCATCCCTGAGGCCCTGCAGTACCTTCTCACTCCTCGCAAAATTGCTTGCTCTCTCATGGGAGGGGACCGCCACCGACCTCTTGATCCGGGTGGACATGCATCCCAGATGATGAGCGTCACCCTTTAATGACAATAACCTAGTAAGTGACAACAACTCCCTCCAGTGCGCATGTCCTTTGTCCTTGCGCTTCCATCACGATGGCCCTGCCATGACCTAGGAAGTGCTTGTGTTCTCAGAGACCAGGGGAGGAGCCCGCATTGCCTGCGAGTCCCCGCAGTCATGCCCTGTGGGCTGACGTTACAGTTCCTCGGGTCACGTCAGCCTCTGACCGGTTCTTCCACGGAGCACGCTACAGGCCACAGCAGCTGGGTGAGACTGCCATCAGCAACCTTAACTGTGTCACCATGACACCGTGGTGCAATGACAAACGGACACCCTCCTTTCACAAAGTTGAAAATGATACTGTGCTATAAATTTCTAGAAAATATTTTTGTAACTGCAGAAAAAGGCCGGTCATGTGTCATGAAACAGCACCACCCTCTCTTACACCTTTCCTAAATAAAAGCAGGGGACCAGCAGGTGGCATGGTTAAGGCACTGGGCACTCCCCATGGGCGACCACCGTTCGAGTTCCGGACCTGGTGTCATGCTTTCTCACTTTCCCTCTCTCTCTCTCTCTCTCTCTCTCTCTCTCTCTTTCTCTCTCTGTGTGTGTGTGTGTCTCTCTCTCTGGTCAAATTAAAATAAATGAATGAATAAAATTAAATAGTCTTTTTAAAAAAGAAATAAAAGCAAAGCTAAGCACAGCCCTCAGTGCCGTCACTGAAAGTCGTCTAGACCCTAACTCCTTATCCGGCACTGCAGCCACACGTGACACGCACAAGTCACACTGCTGAAAACACACACTTCCCTGGAAAGACGCCGTCTCGGGGAACAGCCACTGTTGCCTTGTCGACCCTCACCTTCCAGTACGTTTACAGCAAAACCTGGACCAGGCCTGAGAAACAGCGGAGGCTGGTAGGCGTGTAGCGATGCCAAGGAGACGTGTCCTCGGCGACTCCTCACTGGTCACTGAGTCCGCGGCTCTTCCCAGATTAGGCCAGGCCATTCATTTTGTTTTGATCAACTTAAAGATGATTTAACCAAATCCTTTAACAATAGTTAATGGTTCTTAATTATATGATGTGATAACATGGAAGAAAGCCTATTCACTGCAGGTAGATTATTAGCAAAATTGTCTGATTTTACGTGACGGCACAATTAAAGATGACATAGCAAAGGGGTAAAGCTGCCTGTGAGCGGCTGCTTTCACCCGCGTCTCCACTTCTCTGGGCCAAGTTTTACCCTTGAAAATCAGGCCCTGGGCGTCAAGCTTCAGAGAAACACAGAGCAAAGTTTGGGAAGTAGATGTCATGGCTAAGGAATTTGATATAGAATCAATTCTTCAGTGGTTTATGAAGAAGTACATTCTGGTGGTGCCGCAGTAAAGCGGGATGGCCTCAGAGACCTACATAGAAGTTTCCAGGTTCAAGTCCAGAGACTTCCTGACTGTGCCAGACAGGCGTGTGCCCGCGACCTGGGTCCCTGGGGCTGGGCCGAGTCCCGCATCGGGCCCCTGCTGGGGAGTGCACTGCACGCCCTCTCTCAAGGAATACATTTTTTTAAATAAATGTTTTTAATTTAAAAAAGAAGTTCGTTTTACACCGTTGCTTAAGTCTGCTAGCATTTCCACAACGGAAGTGTTTACTTTAAAGAGAGTCTAGTGTATTTCGAGTATTCCTCATTGCCAGGCCAACATCGCGTAACCCTGTGAACAAGCGAAGACCAAACGCCGGCTCGCAAGGACTCCTGGGGACCTCGGGCCTGGACACGGAGAGCGGGCCTGGGCTGACAGGACTGTTCCTCGGGGACGGTCCTTACTCCTTGCCAGTCCATCTGGACACACTGCTGTGCGCCCATCGCCCCCCGCTGAGCCGCCTGGCTAGAGCCACTAGTCACGTGGGGAGTGTGTCCCCCAGTCTTGTCATCGGCGTTCAGTCCCCGAACTGCCAGCGGAGAGTCGGAGGCCCGGAGAGCTCCACGCGTGTGCTTGGGACACAGAGGCACCGCGAGCGCTCCCTGCTCTGTTCACGGGGACTCCAGGGTGGGGCTGCCTAACCTGAAAGCTCAGGCCACCCCTGGCCAGTGCTTCCTCTAGTCCGACTCTCCACGTAACCGTCACCCCTTACCCAGCGAGGCCACAGTCCACGGAACGTTCACATGATTTAGCCCATAGTAGCACGCCCCCTTCAGACGCTGAGGCAGACAGTAATGCACACGGCCACCCGCCCATCATCCAGGCATAGGTACGGCCTCTATTCCAACACCACCGACCTGCCCAACTGCCGAAGGCTTGCCCATTCATCTGCGAGGGCCAGAAAGCAGGAAATCCACTCCTCCTTTCTCACCTCCACGCCTGGTAAGCCACGGCTCATCCTCTCGCCTGCTTTGTATCTCCAAATGCACTGTCTGCCGCGTGGCCGGGGTGACACTGCCTCTGCGTGCCCAGGGTGACATTGTCTGCTGCGTGGCCGGGGTGACACTGCCTCTGCGTGCCCGGGGTGGCACTGCCTCTGCATGCCCAGGGTGACACTGCCTGCCGCATGGCCAGGGTGGCACTGCCTGCCATGTGCCCAGGGTTGCACTGCCTGCCGCGTGGCCAGGGTGGCACTGCCTGCCGCGTGGCCAGAGTGACACTGCCTATGTGTGCCCGGGGTGACACTGCCTGCCGCGTGCCGGGGGGGGCACGGCCTGTGTGGC
>NW_006199647.1:2500177-2502305 GCF_000334495.1 Tupaia belangeri chinensis
TCGCGCGTGGCCGGGGTGACACGGCCTGCCGCGTGGCCGGGGTGGCACTGCCTGCCACATGGCTGGGGTGACACTGCCTGTGTGTGCCCGGGGTGACACTGCCTGTGCGTGCCCAGGGTGGCACTGCCTGCCACGTGGCCGGGGTGACACTGCCTGCCGCGTGGCCGGGGTGACACTGCCTGCACCGGCGCCGGGGTGACACTGCCTCCGGGCTGGTGGGGCCCGGGGGTGACCCTGCCTGCCGTGTGGCTGGGGTAGCACTGCCTGCCGCGTGGCCGGGGTGACACTGCCTGTGTGTGCCTGGGGTGACACTGCCTGTGTGTGCCCGGGGTGACACTGCCTCTGCGTGCCCGGGGTGACACTGCGTGTGTGTGCCTGGGGTGACACTGCCTCTGTGTGCCCGGGGTGACACTGCCTCTGCGTGCCCAGGGTGACACTGCCTGTGTGTGCCCGGGTGGCACTGCCTGCCGCGTGCCCGGGGTGGCACTGCTTGCTGTGTGCTAGGGGTGTCTGGCCTTTCTCCCTGCTCCTTCCTAGTCTCCACTTGGGACATTCCTGAGGGAAACGTTCTCCGCATTTCCCTCCCTGATTATCTCCTGCCCAAATTCGCACTGGCCACAGAACTGGGCCCCAAGTGCACCGGGATCCGCTGTCACCAGCTGGGTCCGACTTGAGAGTCTCGTCCTTGCTGGAGGGATGTGGGCTGAGGTCTGCCCCCACCCCCATCTCTCCCCAGGGCCTCCCACTCTCCATGATGACACCCAGGCCTCAGAGACCGTAGACTGGCTCCCAGCTCTCGCTCCACTGGGCCGGGCGCTGCCACTGGGAGCTCGCCCTCCCGCACAGTGTCTGGCTACACGGGCTGGCAGCTCCTGCAGGTGGGGACCCGGCTCTGAATCCCAGCGTCAGAACTGGGTATGCCAGTCACTTACCACAGAGTTGAGCAGCAATCGCGGGACAGCAGTCAGGCCGGGCTGAATGAGAGCGAGCTGAGAAGAGGGGAGGCACTGCCCGGGCTTTGATGTCCTCACGGATTCTGACACGCGGGCAGTCTCTGAGAACCAGAAACGCCCCACACGGCACCGAGCTCTCCCCCAGCCGCGTGCAGCACTGACCTACAGGCCGTCTGCTCTCATGCGGAGTCGTGGGAACTTAGGGCAGGAGCCAGAGTTGGCCACTGGTTCCAACCCGCTCTTTGGCAGAATCATACTTAGCCCCGGAAGGAGAAGCACGCCCTGTGTGCTCGTCCTCCAGCGCAGGTGGCCCTGGTCACACCACTGTTCCAAGCTCCCTCAGGATGCCTCTGCGGAGTCGAAGCACTGAACGGCTCAGGAAAACAAGCCGCCTGGTGCAGGGACGCACCTGGCAGGACAGGAAGCAACCTCAGGAAGGAGGGATTTCCCCAAGGACATCTGCCTGCATCGGCCGACCAAGTCCCCAGCTTCTGGACCGTCCAAACATGTTGCCACACTGCTTCCAACAGGACTACACTCTCAAATGTCCACACGGCCTAGGAACGCCTGGCTGGGACAGCCGCACCTCCAGGAAGCGGGCAGAATCCCATGTGCGACCAGGCAGGTGGCCTGTGATGTGACCCGGACCTGGCTGCTGGACAGATGGCGCCACCCTTAGCCTTCCTGTGCCGCGCAATCGCTCCCCATCCGGGCTGGGAGGAAAGTGAAACGGCAGTACTGACCCGCAGACCCGCAACGCTGTCTCCTCTCGGAACCCACAGAACCGCGCAGGGCAGCCCCAGGCCCGGCTCCTCCGCGTGCTCGGCCACCGCCGTCACTCTCTGTGGCATCACGCTTGTCCTGTGTTGTTACGAAGGTGCAGAGAAACAGTGTCAACATCTAATTTTTCTCCCCTGCCCTCTGTTCTTGACAGGGAGAACATCTCACATCGCATGTAAGAAGCATAAAATCATATTATATTGGACAACTGGAGGGATCAGCGGATGGCGTAATCGTGACATCCCTGGATTCCCACAGAGTCGACCGTGGTTTGAGTCTTGGACCTTAAGACTCATGACGGGCGCGTGTGTGTGCCCAAGGTCCTGAGAGGAGAGTGGAGGAGAAGGGGCTGCGGAATAACCATCCCCGGGGGAGGGGGTGATTTCTCGCTTTCT
>NW_006199647.1:2502351-2506228 GCF_000334495.1 Tupaia belangeri chinensis
AAAAAGAAAGAAAGACAGAGAGACAGACAGACAACTGGTCACAGCATTCGGTTTCTTCTCAATAACAAAAATCAGTGATCCTCTGCTTAGGACAGACGTTTAGCAAAGATAATGCAGCATCCCACCTCAAATCCACATTCCTGGGCTGATGATGTGAAGGGGAAAATCAAAGTTTTATTTATGAACATTATTTTAGAGAAAAATAACCGTTTGTCCTCATAAAAGGCTGAGACATGCCTGGGCCCCATCTAATAAGTTAAGGAGAAGTGCAGCACCTGTCCCTGGTATCACCCACTGTGACAGCCACGAGCATGCCCTGTGCTCAGCCAGCTTGCCTTAAAGATCGGGAAGGTCACACTTTCTACTCATGACATCACAGTGATATGCTTGCAAATTCTGATCAGATCGAAAATAGTTAATCCAGGACAATCTGCTTTTACTTCTTGTAGTGGAGTTTTAGATTGAATAAGATTTTGCCACTTTCAATGTCTGTGATCTTCCCTACAAAGCCATTACAAAATACTCCCTAGAATTCGATGAAATGTGGGTTTCCACTCTGGATTGCAACAAAGAGTTAAAGACTCCACATATTATACATATATTCACGCGCAGGGCCAAAGGGGTGCATCCTCATTTCCATCAGCGAGGCATTTATAAGACTTCTATCTTCGTTCGCTTTTGTGACCTCTAGCCAGAAAGGCCAAAGCAAATAAAGGTCGAGCTGGATGTCAAACCGAGCAATTACAACAGAGGGGCCTTGGCTGTGACCCTCAGATTAGAAATGGCGACCTATCCCAGCAACAGGGACGACCTTCCCGCGACTCTCCTCCTGCCTTATGAAATACAATCTAGACTTGCAGCCCAGACTGAGAAAAAAATGGATATTTTTCATCTGCGTTTTAATCTTTGCTGCCCATACTGGGGCTGTGCTCTAACCTCCTCGGCGGAAGCTCTGCATTTCAGATGTCTGAGAGGGAAACTCAGTGGGACCCAGGGTAGGAGGGAAGGCGCCGTGGAAAGTTCAGATGAAAGTTCAGATGAGCCGGCCCACCACAGAGAGCTGAAACTTCTCTTTTATTCCTGTAAATTTTACTTGGAGTTGCATGAAAATTTGACAACTTGTTTAATAGTAGTGATTCGATCAATGATGCCCATATTTTTTCTGCAATGAGTAACTTGTAGAAACAAATTTTTGATATAATACTTGGGAAGTGACTAAAATTTGTAAACTATTTACATACCTGGACCTAGGTTTGCATAATTTTCAGAATCTCACCCCATTCTCCTGGGTCCCAGGAAACTGCTGCTCTTTACTCCGAAGGCCATGCTAAAGCTAGCACCTTCACCCTGCACGTCTAACCCGCGGTCCACACGCTCTCCCAAATTTCTCCGCCCTCTTAACCACTCATCATTCAAGAGACCTGTATTAGTACTTCCAATGTCGACAAAGAAAAGGGAAAGGTCTGCCATGAATTTTGAGTTGAAGCAGAACAAAAGGGGGACGTGAGGTGATGTAGCGGTTCGATAGCGGAGCCTCACAGAACAGGCGTTTGCTGTCTCTGCTCCCATTTGACTTTCCACAGCTCACGAGGGAATATATCAGTTAAAAATCACAGCCATCTTCCCCAATAAATAATTACATTTAGCTGAATTAATGGACATTGACTTTTACAAATAATTATTTCTAATAAAATTTATTAAGTCAAAGTATTACATTTAAAAATCTGACTTTAAAATAAGCTCATAGAAAAGCTAGGACGAGCAAAGACTAATTTAAAAACAAACAAACCAGAAGGTGACATGACACGCCCTGTTACTGGAACAAGGCTGGACGGCTGCTCAAGAACTGCCCAGGGTGGGAGAGCCGGAATGTAAAGTTTTACTTTTCAAAATGTTCTTACCATAGCAAACTTTAACTGTTGACTCTAAAGAAAAAAAATACAAGGATATTACTATAAAAGGTCATTTTTATTTCAATTAGTCTTCAATGAAAAAAGATGACAAGTAATTTGAAGACTTTCTTACCTCTACACCTTAAAAAGAAAAAGGAACAGGCATCATGAAGCTGGACAAGAGCCTACGCCCTCGCCCCTCATACCCACCCGGGCACGCCAACGGTAGGTCAGGCCCTGCTGCTGCTGTCACTGCGTTCACATCCTTGTCCCGGGCTCTGATCTAAGGTCCCAGGCTAAGGTCGGCCTGTCACGGTCACTATCGGTCAGGTCGCTGTCACCCACGAGGCTAATGCCGGAGTGAGCCCTGGGCGAGTGCTGGGACGCTCACGCCAGGGCCCCTGCGCAGTCCCCTAACCGGGGGACGTGTTTGTTGTTCCTAACACACTGACACGCAGGGTGGCCTCGGGGTGAGCTCCTGGAACTCCACATTGTTTCTTTGCACAACACTTTGTCTCGGTCTCTACTGCACATTTTATTCACAAAGTCCCCAGAGCTGGGGCTAAACCAAAGCACCAGCTAACGAGCAGCTAGGATTACTGCCTCTCATTTCTTCAGTGCCTGCGGTTAACGAAACCGAACGTGCAAGACCGGAGACGCGACTTGTGAGGGCTTGACGCGCCTTTTTGTTTTCACAAGAGTTAGGGCCAGGTTTTAAAAAAGGGAAAAACTGGCGGACTGAAGATAATAGTCTAGAGGTGAGAACCTGGCATTCCACCAGGAGTGGATTCACTCTAAATTTCACCCCAGTGGTATGGACCCCAAGGTATGAGCCACAGAAACCCCCGGTGGGACCGACAGGGACCCAAACCATTGAGGGCCTCGTTTTCCCTTCGAGCAGGGGCCTGTGGGCTTCAGACAAATGCTAGAAGTAGGCAGTTTATGGATGGGGAGACTAAACTTTACATTAGAAAAGCACTCGCGTCTTACTAATAGCATTCGCTCGTGCGCCTTTCTTTCGAAAACGTTGAAATGACTCGGAAGGCATCGTGACCTCCTCCAGAATAATAGCCACTCTCCCGGGGAGTGACGAACGTCTAGCCTGGCTTTAAATTCCCATTCTTTCTGGAAGTGCAGTCGTCAAGGAATTAGACAGAGAACGATAAACGCGCTATATAGATAGATCAATCTAGAATGCTGAAATTTTTCATATGAATCATGTCTATACTGCCCTAAAACACTGCATTTGTTAGGTAGTACTATAATAAACGCTATTGTTACACATGTTTAGTTTCCCAGAAATCTGTAAACACCTGTGTGTCAGTGTCTACACTTTGCCCAAACAGCCCAACAAATCATAAATACACAGCGAAAACCTATAGCCACAGGAATCCTAAACAATTTCTGGAGAAAAATAATTTGATTCTCCAATACCCTTATGAAGTAGGAGGCAAATAGTCATTTTCTCATTTTAAGACGAGGAAATTGAGGTTCAGAATGATTACGTTCATCATCTCGAGCTAGAGATTAGAAGTGTGGGTTCGATGCCAAGCCTCCTGGACACCTCTCTCAATATGAAATTCAGACCCCAGCTCTCTTATGTAGTGTGTGTGCTGGAACTCAGAGGAAGCCCAAGTCAGTGAGGACTGTGCGCAGAGGGCTTCCAGGGAAGTCTCACCATGGGGCCTGGTAGGCCGGGACAGGACAAGCGTGCGGGGCGGGCCTACAGCAGTCGGAACCCAGGGGCCGCTCTCTGCGCACAGGGCCTGCTCTTCCAGGGCTCCTGGGCTCCAGCGCCTGCAGGAAGCTGAGGCTCGTGGTCCTCCCAGTCCCCGGGTGGAGCGGGCACTGGAGGAGCAGCGGATTCCCCGGGGCATGCGACCAACCGGCCTGGCTCTCTGCCGTTATTTCCCGGCTTCTGGGGCAGAGGCGGGAGGGCGCAGGCCCAAGGGCAGTCTGCGGGGAGCGGGCAAGGATCGTGGGGG
>NW_006199647.1:2506294-2517817 GCF_000334495.1 Tupaia belangeri chinensis
CAGGACGGGCTTTCTGCAGTCTCGGCAGGAAGGTGACGCGGTGCTGACAGGCTCAGAGGGAGAGAAACAAGGTGGGGCTGGCGAGGGACTAGCCTGAGGTTCCACGTGGAGCCAGGGCGTGACCAGGGTCAGGACAGGAAGACGCAGGAGCTCTCAGGAGCCAGGCGCAGGGTGGGCCTCCTGCTAGTGATGAGGCCGCATTGGGGACAGGAACGGAGAGGCAGGCGGGACAGGGACGGGGACCAGGACAGGCTGGAAAATGCCAGGCACTGAACAGGGGCTGTGTGGACTTGGACCAGCAAGGACCGAACTCACCACCTTGGGGAAGGCCCTGCAGCACGGCCTGGGCTCCCGCCGGTTTGTGCCAAGGACCAAGAAGTGGAGGTTCAGGGTCCCGCAAACAAGGCACAGGAGAGCGAGAAGGACCCTCTGTGTCTTCACTGGGCGACCTCAGGGCAGCCCGGTCTCCCTGGAAGGTACCTCTACGCAGGGCCCACCCGCAGGGCTCAGCGACTTTCAAGAACTCAGCGCCCAGCAGGGGCGAGTCCTGTCCCCACAGCCGCACCCAGCCTGGCTGCACTGGGTGCACTGACCCCACACAAGCCGGCTGAAAATCCCCTCTCTCTTCCCAAGCCTTCACCTGACACTGTGCTCATTATGGGCTCCCAGACAAGTAAGTTTTTTAAAAAAACACTGTTGAGACATTGCCACTGCTGAGACCATAGAGGAAATGATCTTCAAACTGACCTTGAAGAAAAAGGCAAATCTAAATTCAAAAGAAAGGAATGCAGGGGAGCAGAGGCAGAGGCGGGTCTGCAATGTCTGGGTGTCCTCGATCTCACAGGATGGAGGACGTGGACTAGCAGCCCAGGAGACTTGGTGACCACGCAGCCGCCACGCTGCTCAGGGCTGGTGCCCAGCGGGCCAGGGGCCTCTGACTCCTGGCGCCAGGCCAGTGGGCGGTGGCTTGTCTCGGGCCTCAGTGAGGAATCAGTTGGATGAGGTCACTTGGACCCACCAGGTGGACTGCGCCTCACTAAGGATGAAGTAGAATGCTGAGAAGCCACGTATAGGCCAGCCCGGCAGCCACCCAGGGAGGGTGGCAGCAAGGCTCAGGGTCGTCTCTGGCTTGTCCACTTCCAGCTTCTCTCTGTAGACCCGCCTCCTTTGCTCTGCGGAGGTGACCCCGCCCTCCACAAACGGAGCTGGGACGAGACCTCGCTGGTCAGGGGCCTGCTCTACTGCTCTGGCCCTGGAGGCACCCACAGCGCTCGGCTGTCACAAAGGCTGTCATAGCTCCACCTTTTACAAAACCACGTGAATTCAGTAACTGGCAAGCAGGCGATTTCACTTTGCATCACTACCAACGTTGAGTGCAGTGCACAAATAAATTAGCGCTCCCCTCAATGTTACACTCAGGAAAGGCCGACTTCTAACATCCCAATTAGCTAATACCGAAATCAACATGTCGCCCATTGCTTCGCTGACAGTAATTGACTAAAATTCATTAGAGACTTAGATAAGTAAGGAGATGCTTCCAAAGAAATGTGACAGAGGAAAAGTGACCAAACTGCTTAATTCTCAAACTAGAACGTCAGATATCAAATAACCCAGTTTAGGGTTAAGAACAGCCCAACCGTAGTGAAGAGAGTAGCTGCATCTCTTTCGTCTCACGTTGCTTCAGTGGGTATATTTATGGGATTGACCTTTCCAGTGGAGCTGTTTGCCCAAGAGAGTGATAAAGACCCAGTGACCTCTGAAAAAGCCCAGAAGTACGTGACAAAAAGCCTGAGTGAGGATTTCTGAACTTCACCCATAAACACTGATCGCGACTGTCCCTAACTCCAACTGCCCTTAGCTGGTATCTACGCTGCGTCCTTAAGCAAAGCCACAGCTGCCCTCAGTCATCTAGAAGAGCAAGAGCGACTCGATGCCTCAGATTGCAAATGAGTTTACAATTCAATAAAAGATTGGTGAGGGGCCAGCAGGTGGCATAGTGGTGAAGACACTGGACTCCCACAGGGCAGATACTGGCTCGAGTCCCAGACCCAGCAGCTTGAAAATCGTGCCAGGTGCGTGTGTGTGCGTGGACAAAATCCCAAGAGGAGAACGGAGGAGAAGGGAGTGCAGTGTGGCCATCCTGCCGGGGGGGACTTCACTCTCTGTCTCTCTATCTCTGGCAACTGCACGCACCCTATAGCAAAACTCTAAAGAAAATTTAAAAAAAAAGAAATGAGTTGCAAGGAAGAGAAGGAAATGGAGTCTGAGAATAGCCGTTGGCTAAGATCAGCCGTAGCAGGCAGACACCGCCAACCCTTTCTTGATGGGATTTCAGGGATGCAGGAAAGAGGCGAGGCCACCACCCACGCAAAGTTCTCTCCCTTGGAAGCCAATTGTCTGAAATTCCATTACCAGAGGTTATCCCTTGGGTTGACTTTGATCCTTATGAAAATGTTTATTCTTCTGTTGGGGTTAATAATTCTCCCTGTTCCCAGAGACAAACCCTGACTGCGTCTCACCAGGTCTGGCGTTGCCCACGAGCTGAGTTTCGCCTGTAACACAGTCAGAACCAGCAAAGGACTTCGCGATGAAAGGCCAAAGATACCACCAAGCCAAGCGAGAAAAGCAAACCATGGCAAACGATGCTCTGAAATAGTTTCAAACAATCTCTGTTCATAAATACTTAAGAACCACCTGAGACAACAATTTAAATTTTTAAGCTACAAACTGCAGGATGGTGTTTTGGAACTCTAAAATTTGTAATATACAAGACACTGAATTCAAATTTTAGATTGAGAGAAAAAATAACTCTTTAAGATGAAATATTATTGAGATTGCACACAGAGACAGGTGGTGCTGCCAACATCTAATCCCCCTTCAGACAGCAACAACCCCGCTCTCCACCTACGTGTGCCATTGCCCGGCACACACGGCCAAAAGCCCCCAGCTGCCAGTTCTTAACTGTGGAGAAACTAGGGAACAGCTAGAATCGCTAAGTCTGGGGCTGGCCCCGTGGCCCAGTGCTTAAAGGAGCCAGATCCTGCACAGCCAACCACAGTTCAAGTCCCAGAGCTAGCAGCTCGCAGAGTACGCGGAGCTCCTGTGCGAGCCCACCCCGACAGGGCAAGGAACAGAGGATAGCTGTGCTCCAGCATGACATGCCTCACTGAGCGCTCCCCCACTCCCCCGCTCCCCTCCCATCCCTCTCTGGACATGCAGCCTTTGGACAAGAAATAAAATAAGGGGCCGGATGGGACCAGCAGTTGGCAAGATGGCTATGTCACTCGACTCCTACGAAACTGACCGCAGTTCAAGTCTCCGGAACCGGTGACTTAAACTCACACCAGGCGCATGTGCATGTGTGCCCAAGATCCCGAGAGGAAACTGGAGGAGAAGGGATTGCAGCATGGCCAACCCCCCGGGGGGTGATTTCTTGCTTTCTGGCTCTCTGTCTCTCTCTGTCTTTCTGGTGAGCGCACGCGCCCTGTAGCAAAAACCTCTCCAAAAAAATAGTAAGTAAGGGGCTGGCAGGTGGTGTGGTGGTTAAGGGTGCTGGACTCCCACACGGCCAACCACAGTTCAAGTCCCAGACCTGGCAGCTTGCTTTCTCACTTTCCCTCTTTCTTCTCTCTCCTTTCTCTCTCTCGTCAAATTAAAAAAATAAATAAAGTAATTCTAAAAAAAAAAAAAAAAAAAAAAGACAGAAACCAGTAAAACTATCATCTACAAGCTATTCACACATACACACATAGCAGATGCCCGTGAGACCTGCTCTGCCGACTGTGGCACTGTTCCAAATGCGGTCTGCCAGTCCCCATCTGTACTCAGGCATCTCCTGACTGATCCACGCGTCCTCCTAGTTCCTTCTTGGAAAACAATTTTGAGAGATTTTTGGTACAGGGCGTATGTGCTCACCAGAGAGACAGAGAGATAAAAAGTGAGAGATCACCTCCCAGGGGGGATGGCCAAACCACAATCTCTTTTCTTTGCCTCCTTTTGGGATTTTGGGCATGCATGCACACACACACGCCTGGTGTGAGCTTTAAGCCCCAGGGTCTGGGACTCGAACCACGGTCAACTGCGTGGGAGTCCAACAACATAACCATTATACCATCTGTTGGTCCCACATCTTGGAAATTTTTAAGAGCCCATCTTTAAAGCGTTAAAGATTTTCTGAAAATATATTGTTATCTGGTTCAACGTCATCTTTTAGAATAGAGACGATTTTGTTTGTCGTGTATCTGACTGCAGTGGGAAGGAGCTCGCACCCATTCTCTGCTTTGCGGGTACATGTGCACGAATGCAGTGGTTGAGGGTCTCTAATATCAGACAGCCCAGTTTGTAAGCAAAGTTTTCCACCCACACACACCCAGACGTCGCTGACAGCTGTATCAGACCGCCCAGTTCCCACCCACGCACACCCAGACGTCGCCGACAGCTGTAAGGTCCAACTCAGTGTGAAAATCACAATTACATGATCTGAAATTATTTGAATGAAGAAGGATCTGTGAGTGAAGTCGTGGTATAAGACAAGTGTGTACTGGTTTGACTCTATTTTGAATAAATATTTGACCAAGTTATAGGAATTACATTACAATATGTTCCGTATCTTCAATTCCATAAGTGTAACTGTGAAAAACCTTACAGAATCCTTGCCTTTACTAGTTGAAGAATCTGGGAAAGTTATGTAAGTTTCTGGCCCTCACTTATCTCATCTGTTCTTTGAGGATGATAAGTCACAGCATTTTTTGTGCTTTAAATTAAATGATACATTAAAGTCCCTGGAACATGTTTCCAGTAAATGTTCACTTTTATTATTATAACGGCAAAATGTAGTATTTCTGGTGAAGAAGATAAATAGCATGATAATACCATTTGTTTCTTTCTTTCTTTTTTTTTGAAAGAGATTTTTGCTATAGGGTGCGTGCGCTTGGCAGAGAGAGTGAGAAATCACCCCCTCTAGGTGGGACGGCCGTGCAGCAATCCCTTTCTTCCATTCTCCTCTCCGGATTTTGGGCACGCACTCACATGTGTCTGGTGTGAGTTTTAAGCCGCCCAGTCCGGGACTTAAAATGCGGGTGGACTATGTGGGAGTCCGGCGACGTTAACACGACACCATCAACTGGTCCCTGATACACCACTTCTAATGCCAGGTGTTAGGTCACACGGGCTCTTGAGTGTCTGTCCCTCCTTGCACGCCCCAGGAGTCCACGTCAACCCATTTTACCTGTGCTGCACCTGCATGAGCTCGGGACAAACCAGAGCCCGTGGGTTTCTGGAT
Organism: Tupaia belangeri chinensis; assembly: GCF_000334495.1. Taxonomy (NCBI): domain Eukaryota; kingdom Metazoa; phylum Chordata; class Mammalia; order Scandentia; family Tupaiidae; genus Tupaia; species Tupaia belangeri. The sequence goes on from NW_006199647.1 coordinate 2,511,576, forward strand.
CTTAATTATGACTGTGATCCCACAGGCAGATACCAAAGGAGTGAGTGCCAGGACTGTGCCCGGAGCCGTGGTGGTGGCTTGGAGCACACAAGCACCAAGTGAATGAACGCGCTTACCTGCTCCGGCCCTGGGATTGCAGAAGAGATGTAGATGTACGTGAAGACTAGTCCCCAGCTTGTCCCCCACTTCATGGGCAGCGGAGGCCTTTACTCTTTCCACTTTCTCTTTTTCCCTAAATTTGCCTTCTGCTACTACTCTAGATGCTCCTTACCTCTTCCAGCCTGCTACTCAGCCATGCCTTCCCCGTCACCCCTGCGAGTGAACCCCGAGCACTGACTGCTTGGTATTCTCTTTCTGTATCTCAGGAAGATGAAGCCTTGGCTCTGAAGGGTCCTCCACTTAGGATTCCTTCTCCTGGATCTCCCCGTGAACGTGTGCTACAGTCCAAGCCAGGAAAGTGCAATACTGACCACGGTCATTCTGGTGTGTGTGGACAGCCACGTGGAAATTGTGCACCAAGAGTAATCTTAGCAATCCAGAACCTAACAGAATTATTTGTAAGCATAAAGCAAAGGATCTTAATAATAAAGCTCAAGTAAACTGAAAATGAAAAATTTTGTTCCCTGTAATTCAACACTAGTTTCAAGCTTCAACAGGAACTGTTTTCTGGGACCAGCAGTTAGCATAATGGCTATGTCACTGGACTCCCATGGAGTCAACTGTGGTTCGAGTCCCGGGCCCAGTGGCTTAAAACTCATGCCGGGTGCATGTGAGTGCGTGCCCAAGATCCTGAGAGGAGAATGGAGGAGAAGGATTGCGGCGTGGCCATCCCCCCGGGGGGGTGATTTCTCGCTTTCTGTCTCTCTGTCTCTCTGTCTCTCTCTGTCTTTCTGGTGAGCGTGCGTGCTCTATAGCAAAAACCTCTCAAAAAAAAAAAAGAAAGAAAAATAAAAGAAACCGTTTTCTCATTGCATGGTCAAATTTGAATAAATAAAAGGAAATGATAAATGCAGTGTCCCACAAGAGCCAACTATTGCCGATGGGCTTTCCGTAGACCGGAGCATCCGCTGCCTGAATCACCTTCCGTGGACTTGCTGCAGCAGGGGCCTGGCCAGCCACCCCTGCGTGTGCCCAGCTGCCTGGGCATGCTTGGCTTGTGGCTGAGACTCAAATGCTTCCTCCCACACAGAACAACACAGGTACCTGTAAAGTGTGTCACTTGTCTGATATATCGTTTCCTCTTTGTGGGACTGAAATTTACCTGTCTAGTACATTCCTTTTCTATCCTCCTAGAGTCAGAGGTCATGTAATTTAGTCAGTCTCTCCGGTCAGCAGAGTGTCAATTCCATATTATTCAGAGATAATCACCTACACAGGTTCCTATTTTTGCCTAAATTCTCTCAACGTTTTATAAAAACTAACAAAATAAAATCTGTATTTTGCGATTTGTAGATTCAGTCCATATACTCTGAGAACTACTTCAATTTGATAATATTTATATTTTCATACTACTGAGTCGTTGGAAAAATCATGATGCATTTTTGCACAGAAAAACAGAAAAATACATCATGATATTCCCAATGACCCAATACATATAGAAAAAGAGGTAACATTAAGTACTTTATTTTTATTAATCCTCAATACAAAATTATTTGAGTAGATTTGTAAATATATGAGCAAATAATGATAATAATGCAAATATATATACACACACTGTATGTCAGGTCGTGTTCCAATAATTCCATAAACTTTATTCCATTTGATGTTCATAATAACCTTATGAGATCATCTACTTTACAAATGGGAGGCCGTGGCTAAGAAAGACTAATGAACTTGCCTAAGGTCCAAAATCGAGGAACAGTGGAATGAGGTTTGCACCCTGGTAGTCTGAGTCTAAGTCCATACTTGAGCTGGTCAGGACCGAAAAAGAAAAGGAACTCAGGTTTAAAATCAGCTCACGAAATGTGCATTACAGATTTTATTCAGGGGGGCCAGCAGGTGGCATAGTAATTAAGGTGCTGGACTCCCACATGGCCAACTATGGCTGAGTCCCAGACCCAACGGCTTGAAACTCACACTGCGTGCATGTGCGTGCGTACTCAAAACCCTGAGGGGAGAATGGAGGAGGAGGAATTACAGCATGGCCATCCGCCCGGGGGGTGATTTCTTGCTTTTTGTCTTTAGCTCTCTTTCTCTCTCTCTTTTTCTCTCACTCTCTTTTTCCCCCTCTCTTCTTTCCAGGGAGCACATGCACCCTATGGAAAATAATCTCTCAAAAACAAAATTTATCCAGGGACTAGGTGAGGGTGCAGTGATAGCATAACTCACGGCTGGTCTCCCGGGAGACCTGGGCCCGTCCTGGACCCCGAGTACAGCAGGTGTGCGTACTCTTCTGTGGTCGGGCCAGCCAGGGTGGGAGGGGTCGAGGTGTGGAGCCCCTATTGGGGATGCACATCTCTATGCGTATCATGGGAGAAATGAATAAATAAACTACAAAAATTAAATCTTAATTGGGACCAGCAGTTAGCATAATGGCTATGTCGCTGGACTCCCATGTAGCCGACCGCAGTTCGAGTCCCGGACCTGGTGGCTTAAACTCACACCAGGCGTGTGTGTGTGCGTGTCCAAGATCCCGAGAGAAGAATGGAGGAGAAGGGATTGCGCATGGCCATCCCCCCTGGGAGTGATTTCTCACTTTCTGTCTCTCTGTCTCTGTCTTTCTGGCATGCACACACACCCTATAGCAAAAAGCTCTCCAAAGAAAAAAGAAAAAAGTTAAAGCTAGAGCCAGCCATTGGTGTGACGGTTGGGCGGCTGGGTCTCACGTAGCCCGCTATGCAGTTAAGGCCTAGACCCAACAGCTTGACAAACATTCCAGGAGTGTGTGTCCCAGATCCCAAGAGGAGAATGGAGGAAAGGGGACTGTTGCATTTCCAAATCCTTGAAGGGTGCCTTTTCACTTTCTGTCTTTATCTTCCTCTCTTTCTGGCAAACACACACATCTTGTAGCAAATACCTAAAAAATTTAAAAACCTTTTTTAAAAATGTTTCAAGTTATGTTTAAATTTTGTGGAAAATAATGACGTCTTAAATTTTTTTAATCTCTAGACAGAATTAAACCCTTGGGCCTATTGACAAACTGAGGGAACAGTCTCTGTCCAAACCATGACTGTGAAAAGTGGGCGTGCTGAAGTAGCAGCAGGGTGAGCCGCTGTCACGGCCACACGCCAGGCCTCCCCACAGCCAGGGCGTAGCTTCACCCTGTCTATGCTGTCTTCCGCTGTCAGTAATAGAGTTCATATGCTACCCTTAAAGTGAATTTACTAAAACCTACTAAGCCAGTATTTTTTGAAAAAAATCACAATTACATCTTTTTTTTTTTTTTTTTGTTGAGATAATAAAGCAGAGTTTATTAAGAGAGGAGGGAAGACCAAAATCCCCAAGCAGGGAAGGTTCTGAGTGGGCTGCCGAAGAGGAGCTGGAGGCGAGGGGGGTTCTTCTTCAGCGGTCTGATGAGGAAGTAGGCTTTTTTTTTTTTTTTGGAGAGGTTTTTGCTGTAGGGCACGTGTGCTAGCCAGACAGACAGAGAGAGACATAGAGACAGAAAGCGAGAAATCACCCCCTGAGGGGATGGTCACGCCACAATCCTTTCTCCTCCATTCTCCTCTTGGGATCTTGGGCACGCACGCACGCACACGCGCCCGGCGTGAGTTTTAAGCCACCGGGTCCGGGACGCGAACCACGGTCGACTACATGGGAGTCCAGCGACATAGCCATCACGCTAACTGCTGGTTCCCGGAAGTAGGCTTTCTCACCTCCACAGCAGATTAGGTATTTCCAGCTGTAGTCAGTCAGGGTACCTCAAGACTGCAGGAAAAGACGGAGCTTTCAAAGGCAAGAGGACTGTGGTGTTCCACAACAGACAGCTAACAGAGCACGTTCATACTCAGAAATAAAAATGCTTCTTACCGTTTTCCATCAGTCGCAGCCCTACCCAGCCTGATCTTTCAGCACCGGAAATACCCGGAGACGCTTAATCTGCTGGGCTAGAGAGATGTGAACAGGCCTTACTCATCAGTCTCAAGCAGGGTAATCGACCGCAGAGCCCAGGATAGGAAAGGCTGGGAGAGGATGTGGCCAAGTGGGCAAGGGAGTGACTGAGCTTCGCAGGGCGGGGGACAGCAGGCTGTGAGCGGGGTGCACACTCCTCTGAGGCGCTCTTGGACAGCCCTTAAACATGCAGAAGAGTGACTAAATCGGAGTCGGTGTAGCAATGCACGGGGTGTTTTCTGTGGCATTTTGGGTCATGTTAAAACTGGTGAGAATAAGCCCAAATCTCAGGCTCTTATCCGTCCAGGAAGAAGTGCATCTGAGACCCAGTGCCTGGGCCGGCGGGCGGGGGTGCAGCCCTGGCACCAGGTGGGATTTTCTTTGCTCCATCGTGCCGCAGGGGATTAATGATTTCTCTGTCTTCTGAGTTTCCAGGCTCCAAGTGGGTTTTAACGGATTTCAGATGATCTCATCTCAGTGCTGAGAAAGCACTCCATCCTGAGAACGTAAATCCAAGTGGACAGCCCACAGCTTCCCCCTCAGACTCAGGACGCGCAGCACCGTGGCCCCCGCTCGGACTCAGGGTGCACAGCACCGCAACCAAATCCTACCCAGCCTGATTTTTCAGCACCGGAAATACCCGGAGACGCTTAATCTGCTGGGCTAGAGAGATGTGAACAGGCCTTACTCATCAGTCTCAAGCAGGGTAATCGACCGCAGAGCCCAGGATAGGAAAGGCTGGGAGAGGATGTGGCCAAGTGGGCAAGGGAGTGACTGAGCTTCGCAGGGCGGGGGACAGCAGGCTGTGAGCGGGGTGCACACTCCTCTGAGGCGCTCTTGGACAGCCCTTAAACATGCAGAAGAGTGACTAAATCGGAGTCGGTGTAGCAATGCACGGGGTGTTTTCTGTGGCATTTTGGGTCATGTTAAAACTGGTGAGAATAAGCCCAAATCTCAGGCTCTTATCCGTCCAGGAAGAAGTGCATCTGAGACCCAGTGCCTGGGCCGGCGGGCGGGGGTGCAGCCCTGGCACCAGGCGGGATTTTCTTTGCTCCATCGTGCCGCAGGGGATTAATGATTTCTCTGTCTTCTGAGTTTCCAGGCTCCAAGTGGGTTTTAACGGATTTCAGATGATCTCATCTCAGTGCTGAGAAAGCACTCCATCCTGAGAACGTAAATCCAAGTGGACAGCCCACAGCTTCCCCCTCAGACTCAGGACGCGCAGCACCGTGGCCCCCGCTCGGACTCAGGGTGCACAGCACCGCAACCAAATCCCGAGCCGGACGGTTATCCAAGATGATGTGCATAATGGAACGAAAATTCATAATAGAATGAGCTACTTTTTAAAACATATATGATTTTTATTTGATCAGATTCTAAACTAAATAGAACATCGAAGAAATATAAAAACATGCTACTGTGGGAGGAAATATGTATTTTAATTATCCAAAGCCAAATTACAAATAAAAAGGGTTTCCACGGACATTTCTGCTACTTTTCAGGGAAAACAAGATGCAAGCTTTTAAATGTAGACGCATAAACAGGAGCACGTAGCGACGGAAGCTCGCCAGGACGGTCTCCTCCCGAGTGGGCTAGCTGTTTTGACAAAGGCCGCGTCTATGCAGCCAGATTCCTCAGACTCCTGACGTGTGGGTTACTAAGCACCAGAGCCAGCCTGTGCCCCTGACGGCAGGTCTCCGGATCCTCCTCGCGGTAGGGACGGGAGGCGGAATGCGCACACAGTGGCCGGCAGGTGTGCCAGCTGTGGGAGAACCAGCTCCACCTGGGGCAGCACTGAAGGGTGCCCAGCCAGGAAAAGCTAGGGGTGGGGAGACAGGACGTGAGCGGGGCTTCCCAGGGGCTTCCCCGCAGGACAAAACGGCTCTCACAGAAAGGCCCACGTCTCTCTCACCCTCCAAATTAAATCCAATGGACACAACTCAAATCTGAAGGCAACCCAGGCGACCCGTCAGATGGGCACTATCATAACCAAGGCTATCAGTTGGGCACATTTCCATCTCTTTCAAGAAAGAAAAGCAGGGACCCGCAGTCAGCGTAATGGTTGTATCGCTGGACTCCCACGTAGTCGACTGTGGTTCAAGTCCCGGACCCGGCAGCTTAAACTCACGCCGAGCACATGTGCGTGTGTGCCCAAGATCCCAAGAGGAGAATGGAGGAGAAGGGATTGCGGC
>NW_006199647.1:2518791-2519540 GCF_000334495.1 Tupaia belangeri chinensis
TCCCCCCTGTGGGGTGATTTCTCGCTTTCTATCTCTCTGTTTCTCTCTGTCTTTCTGGTGAGCGCACGCGCCCTATAGCAAAAATCTCTCCAAAAAGAAAGAAAGAAAGAAAAGCAGGGGGGTGGACAGGCAGTGGTGTGGTGGGTAAAGTGGCTGATCCCACAGGGCCGACTGTGCAACTCAAGTCCTAGACCCAGCCTCTTGAAAAACGCACTGGGTCCTCGTGTACACGTGCCCAAATCCCAAGAACAATGGAGAGAAGGGACTCTTGTGTTGCCTTCCCCCAGGGGTACTACTCACTCCACACCCACCCACACCGTCGCCTCTGGCAAGCACACATGCCCTATAGCAAAATGTTTAAATCAATAAATAGTGAACAAAATATTCATTGTATCATCTGTAATCATTTGCTTTTTATTTATTAAAGAGCAACAAATCAGTTACCACTATAATGGAATTTTCGACATATTTGTTCACTGAGGTGTACTCGGACATTCATTGCTCTCAACTTCCCTTAAACATCACCTTGATATTCTTGAGACCAAAAATTGGCATAATAGCTATGTCACTGGACTCCCATGTAGTCAACCGCGGTTCGAGTCCCAGACCTGGTGGCTTAAACTCATGCCAGGCATGTTTGCGTGCGTGCCCAAGATCCTGAGAGGAGAATGGAGAAGGGATTGTGGTGTGGCCATCCCCCCTGGGGGATGATTTTTCGCTTTCTTTCTTTTTTTTTTTTTTTTTTTTAG
>NW_006199647.1:2519754-2522129 GCF_000334495.1 Tupaia belangeri chinensis
GCCACGGGGTCCGGGACTCAAACCGTAGTCAACTACATGGGAGTCCAGCAACATAGCCATTATGCTAACTGCTGGTCCCGATTTCTCGCTTTCTGTCTCTCTGTCTCTCTGTGTCTTTCTGGCAAGCGCACACGCCCTATAGCAGAAACCTCTCCAGAAATAGATAAATAAATAAATAACCTCAATATCCTGACCAAACAGATCAACAGAAAGAGCAAGGTGATGGGTACCAGCCACATCGAGTTGTGCCTCCTGAGGTGTACATGCACTTTAGTTCTGGTTTGAGACAGGAGACCTTTAGAGGTTCAGTAATTACAAGGAGTAAATATGATATTTTTCAACATTTATGCAGCGCTTTTTAAAAACTTTTTTTAAAAATGAGCAAGCAGCTTTCTCATAACCAGAAAGGTTGACAAGATTAATTCTTGCCTATTATCCCTAAAGCTTCATTAAGCATCTTAATTAAACTATCATATAACAATGAATTAAAAGTCGATGTGACAGGACTTGTTTCACCCACACTGGAGACTGTCTTCACTGTGGTTTAGAGTGACTCCAAACTCTGTGGCCCAGGATTTTAGAACTTTCAAACACTGCCTTTACTCATCAGAAATGCGATGGTAATTAACTGTGGTAAGAGTTCTCAAAGTGCAGCTTGACTGGAACGCAAAGGAGGTGGAGAAATTACTGAAGACAGCCGTTTCTTATAAATGCTTTGTGAAAAGTGGACGTGTTCCTAGCTATTCCCAAATCTTAGATAAACGGGCCCTGGGTGCACAGAGCCCACGTATGAAATCGTATGAAATGTGAAAGCACAGGGACTGTGAACATGAAACGCCAGAGACTCCACACCTATGTGTAAGAAGAACGAATGATGCTGAAATCCTTTCAATTAATGTATGAGGGGGAGAGGGGAGTGAAGGGAGAGAGTTCATTCGTTTTAAGAATAAACCAGACAGCAGATTGCCGAGGAAGGGTCCCCTTCGGGTGGCAGCGGCTCTCTGGCATTGCTACTGAGGGTTGAGAGCTGGGCTCCCTGCTTTGCTTTGCACACGACCTTCCCACCTGCCAGGAAAGGGCCAGAGAGGGACATGTGGCAGCCACGGGGCTGAGCCACCGGCACCGTGAGCAGGGGGTGCCCCGTGACACTGGGGCTGCGGTGACCAACACAGATGGCAGGGAAGGCCGGCAAGAACAAAGAACTTCCCAGCTCCTAAGACACAAATTGGGCTATGGTTGCGGGGGTATAATGCCCCCAAACCGCAGCTTTTATGGCACTTTTAAAATACTGTTTGGCATTTCAAAACACCACACATGGGCCAGCCAGCAGAGCGGTGGTTATGGTGACTGGATCGCACAGGGCCGACTACGCCGTTCGAGTCCTGGAGCCCGTGACTTGAAAGACATGCTGGGTGTGTGCACGTGTGATTGCGTGCCCCAAACCCCAAGAGGAGGATGGAGGGGAAGGCGGTGCTGTAGCCATCCCCTGTGGAGGAGGCTTTCTCATTTTCCTTCTCTCTCCCTCTCTCTCTCTCTCTTTCTCCTCTCTCTCTCTCTCTCTCTCTCTCTCTCTCTCTCTCTCTCTCTCTCTCTCTCTCTCTCTCTCTCTCTCTCTCTCTCTCTCTCTCTCTCTCTCTCTCTCTCTCTCTCTCTCTCTCTCTCTCTCTCTCTCTCTCTCTCTCTCTCTCTCTCTCTCTCTCTCTCTCTCTCTCTCTCTCTCTCTCTCTCTCTCTCTCTCTCCCTCTCTCTCCTCTCTCCAGCAAGCACATCTACCCTATAGCAAGTTAAAAACAACAACAAATTAAGCCTACGTTTACATTTCAAGCAGATTATAAAACAAAGTCTTGGCGAAAAGGTCATTTTTTATTGTCATTTGCGAGTTACATGTACGTGTACATCTTTGTGGGGTACGGCATGTTTTTTAAAGCACGTAGCAGTGTGTCCTGACAAACTCAGGGACGTGACCACACCTGCCACCTCCGACACCCACACCACACTCCGTAGCGCACATTCAAGGCTCGGTCCGTAGCCTTCCTGGAGTGTAGACTGACTGTCGAGGAGCTCCCCACAGGTTTTTCTTTCTTTTTTAAAAAAATTATTTTATTTAACTTTACTTATTTATTTATTTTAATTTGATCAGAGAGGGACAAAGACAGGAGAGAGAATGAGTTTTAGAAGACTGTAAACAAGCAGCACTAACCAGAGCAGACCCCTCGGCGCCAAAGCTTTGCCAAGAGCTCCACCTTCAGGCCTTCTCAGCGCCGAGCTCGCCAGCCAGGCGCCGCCAGGCCCCGTCCTGCGCCAGCTATTGTTCAGAAGCTGCCTGCCGGCCGTGGGAGAACCAGAGCCCCGTGATGGAGAGGAGGGGGGGTGAA
>NW_006199647.1:2522225-2527893 GCF_000334495.1 Tupaia belangeri chinensis
ATGCCAGACAACCACAAGCGAGGATCAGAGCGAGACAGCGCGGCTACGGCAGGATTCTGCCCCTCCACTAAATAACATTCATTTCTTTTTTCATTTCTCATTCATTTCTCTTTTTCACACTCTTATAAAATCAGACACAGCGGGGAACCAGCAGTTAGCGTAATGGCTATGTCGCTGGACTCCCACGTAGTCGACAGGTTCGCGTTCCGGACCCGGTGGCTTAAAACTCACGCCAGGTGCATGTGCGTGCATGCCCAAGATCCCGAGAGGAGAATGGAGGAGAAGGGATTGCGGTGTGGCCACCCCTCTGGGGGGTGATTTCTCGCTTTCTGTCTCTCTGTCTCTCTCTGTCTGTCTGGCGAGTGCACGCGCCCTATAGCAAAAACCTCTCAAAAAAAAAAAAACATCAGACACAGCGTAAAAAAGAACCTGGAGGTAATTAAACGGAACAAACTAACCCGATACATCCCTAAATTCTGGCTGTGCAGCCTTAGGCACCTGCGTAAGGGACTGGCTTCTTACTCAAAGGGAGAGGCCGTCCCCGGGAAGCCTGCTCTCGCTCTCAAGTGCAAGTCCCCATGTTTATGCACTCAGCCGAACAACTTCTGTAGAAAGGGTATCGAGAAAGAAGAGCCCCTCCGACACTCTGCTCTTCGTACCAAATGGAGCGACAGAGGTGCAGACAACCGAGCAGAAACACGGACACGCAGACCATAAATTGTGACCGTTAGGATGTCAGGGAAGTTCTGTGAACATGTAGTGCCGGCTCCCACGAGTGCTCGGGCCACGATCACACAAGCGATGCTCACCCGACGCAGGGGCTGTGTGCAGCAGGACAGGGGCCGCAGGGCCCACCCCGGGCGTGGAGACCGGCTGCCCCAAGCTCCGGCTTCGAGCAACCCTGACTCAGGTCAGAAAAGGGACGACACGCGCTCAGGTCCGCGGAGACCATGACATAATGGGGCACAGCCACGGCGCCAAGGCCAAGCCCTCCCGGCAAGGGTGCCCGCCTGAGAGCAAGTCCCTCAACTCCTCCAGTGTCGTCTCCGCGGAGGGTGTCGCTGAGCGGCGCTCACCCTTCTGTTTGCCCAGATCCTTCCATGACAGCCTCACCTTGGCGCTTCTTCCACTTCGGGGCCACCACAAGTAGGTGGGACACTGTCCCAAGAACGCCGCGACAATGGCAAGCCCGCAGCGACTCCTTCTCCACTCTGTCAGTCTCCGACACTGAGTGACGTTCAGTTCCTCATCTTCTGGACCTTTCTGCTGGAGGAAGTATAATGTGATGTTTTCTCGAAAGTCTGACACCCTGGACTGAAGGCGGTCCTCTAAGAGCGCCCCTGCAGGGCGGGGTCCTCTCGCATCTCTGGCACCTCGGATGCTGTATCTCATCGACGTGAGTCTGTCTGGGGGCCTAGCCGGCCCCGTGGGAAGGCTCCCGGCTCACAGAGGCCTCTGTGGGCGACTGGGCTGCAGCTCAGCGGTGATCTGGGCGGGCTGGAAAGGCTGGGTGGCAGTGTTGGGGCACTTTCTCTGTCTCATTTTTGTCTCTTTCGCTCATGGAAGAGATAAAACAAGTTTAAATTGTTTTGTGTGTCAGTTTTACTTAGATCCATTTTATGTATCTTTGTTCAAGTTTTTATGCCATAGCGCACGTGCGCTCGATGCAGGGAGACAGAGAGAAACGGAGAAGGAAAGTGAGAAACCACCCCCGAGTTGACCGTGCACAATCCCTTCTCCTCCCAGGACTTTGGGCATACACGCACATGTGCCCAGCATGATTTTCAAGCCACCAGGTCCAGGACTCAAACCAAGGTTAGCCATGTGGAAGTCCAGCACCTTCACCACCATGCCACCTGCGGTGTCAGTTAGATTTCACTCGGAAGGTGGGAGGTGGGAAGAGGGGAACACCGAAGGCTGGCTGCTTGCTTATTAACTGTGTGTGTTTTCTACTCTCTTCTTCTTTTATCTGTCATTGTTCCCACAAAGAAAGCCAGTCACAAGTGGACCCCTGGGAAACTAAGCAGACAGGATGTGTTCTTTAGAAAGACAGAAGCTGGATGATGTGCAGGGGTCAGACTGGGCCACGTGGGAGCGCCCCAGGCTATGTCCCAAGGCCCCTGAGGACGCCATGCTCACAGGTGATGTGCAGGGGTCAGACTGGGCCGTGTGGGAGTGCCCCAGGCTATGTCCCAAGGCCCCCTGAGGACGCCATGCTCACAGGTGCTCAAGGCCCAGAGCAGATTGGGCTGAGGCCTCACTGAGTGTGGTCCTTCTGCTTCCAGAGGAAGTCAGTCAGTAATAAACACACAGCATGGAAGGTAGAGAGGCAAAATATTTTCTTAATGCTAAGTTATCATATGTATTATGAAAAAGCTACTCAAGAATTTTAAAAGCTTTTTGCACCAAAATGAGCTTCTACTTTAATCACAGTTTTCCATGACATTTTTTTTTTTTTTTTTTTTTTTTAGGTTTTGCTATAAGGTGCATGTGCTCACCAGACCAAGAAGTGGGGAGAGGAAAGTAAGAAATCACTCCCAAGAAGAAGTGATCCATACCACAATCCTTTGTCCTCGTCTTCCCTTGGGATTCCAAGTACATGCACACATTCTCTATGTGGTTCTCGAGCTGCCGGGTCCAAGACTAAAACTGTGGTCGGCCACGCAGGAGTCCGGTGCTTCACCGTGCCTCCTGGCCACACCCCAGGATATAGACACAGGTACCGCAGCGTCTCCTGCATGCTTTAGAAACAGGCTTTGATGCAATGTCAAGTGGAAGGCTCGGCCCATGGTGTACCTTCTCTCTAGGTAACTTCACTTTCTAGAACCCCGGAGCTTCTCCCCACAGCATTTAGATCACTACAGGACATATGCACTTCCCAGAGACAGACGAGGGGGGGGGCTGGAGGTTGAGAAAGCACCCCCTGGGGAGGGCCACACCACAATCCTTTCTCCTCCATGCTCCTCTCAGGATCTGGGACACACACACGTCCTTCACATGTTTTCCGAGCAGCAGTCCAGGATGCGAGCTGCGGTCAGCCACGTGGGATCCGGCTGCCTTAAGCAGCACCCTGTTGGCTGGCCCAGAAAAATCACCTTTCTTATACGTGAGAAATCGAACATAAAGAAACAATAGTAGAAAAACATAAAACAAATTCGAAAAACAGTTCTTTTTTCCTACAAAAAGAAACAATTTTAATACAATTCTAAATAATTTACAAAAAGTTTATTGCATTGACACTTACAAACTTGAGTTCCTCTTTGGTCTAACACAGAACAGAATTATGGGCTGTCTGAGAAGTAAGTGTGAAGAGCAGATGAAGACCTTACGTGCACCACTGTCGCCCTAGTGAGAGCTGCCTCCTAGCTGAGCCCCATGTCTCCAGCCCACGCTCAGCGCTGAGCCCCGTGTCTCCAGCCCATGCTCAGTGCTCCGCCGACGGTGGAGGGTTCGTGACAAACGTGTGTAGTGCCCATCACAGTACCTGCCCAAGGCAGATCATCTATCTGGCCCCACTCTGGTCTCAATCCTGCCTCCCTAAATTAACACCTTTTAAATGCCAAACCTATGCTGAAGCAATCATGTTTGAATTTGAATTTGAACCTAAATTTTACAGTCCTATATTCTTATACCCTTAAAACTAGAAATACGTTGTACTTTTATTTTTATAGACTAATATTTGTTAATAGAACCACAACTAAGTGGCTCTTACTACATGCAGAACTCAGTCGAACACTAATAGCTGACCGCCTTTGAACACCGCACCTGGTCACCACATATGGGATCAGAGACCCCACGGACCCAGCAGAAGCTGGGCGTTGATGTCATTGAAGCCGCTGCCAAGCAGTGAGCAAAGGGGTGAAGATGGCCCGGCCATGCCAGCACCGCTTAACGCCTGAATTGTAGGGAGCCCAGGCTGTTCCCGGCCACGCCAAACGGCCAGGCAGGCAGTGCACGCCTGTGCCCCTGGCCACCTGAGTGGCTGCGAAGCAAGGGTCAGGACGTGGCAGGGCTCCGTTGGAAGGACTCACCTCACTCTCTCTTTCTCCCTCCCATCCTTTCCTTATCATTTAAAAAAAATGGATTTTCTAAGTCAAAAAAGAAGGTTGAAAATTTTCTAAGTAAAAACTCCTGAACTGTCCTTAATTCTTACGTAATATATTTAACATGTAACTCTTCAGGAAAATAACATAGTGGGAAATATGGAAGAACTTACATAATCAATATTCTAATTCTCTTAGTTTTCCAAATGACGTAAGGTTATATTCATGCATATGCTTCCAAAATGGAAAAAAATTACCCTAGAGCACAGCATTAATAAGCCTTGTGTTAAATAAAGCGGTGACTTTGAGAGCAATGTATTTGGCCACGTAATTTTGTTTTAATTATTAAAAACATGAAGTTTTCAAATTAATTTTGATTGACCTTACTAGTAAAAGTTGTTTTCATTTCTCATCAGTTAAGAATATTTAACCATCAGCTCATACTTTTGAACATGTCTGTTTCTATATAAAATAACTCCTTCGAAATTAAACATTTCTCTCTGAAGAAGAAAAGTTGTTTTTGTTCGGGTTTTTATGGTTGGCTGGTTTGTGAGTTTTGGTAGCAATTTGGTAGCCTGTCCCAAAGGCAAGGAGTTCAGAGAGGCTGGCCCTCTTTCTGGAAAGCCTGTTAGTCTCAAATGTCCCTACCAAAAAGAGTGACTGCCCGAGTGCCGCCAGGTGGCAGTCCAGCCTCCGTGGGCAGCGTCTCGCCCAGCCCCTGGGCTGGCTTCTGCCCAGAGCCCAGCACGGGAAGCAGGGCCAGGCCGACGGGTCTCTGAGGCCCACGGAGACGCTGACAGTTGTGCAGGCCTGAGCCCGCCCTCTCCAGATTCTGGGCCTGGGCCAGGAATGCGAAGGGACGTGGTGAGCATCTTCCAACCACAGCCAAGCTCACGACGGCCTGGACACTGCGAAGCTTCTAAATCATTCCGAAGGCTACCCACGCAATCAGTGTCCAGATAAGTCTTTTTAATCTTCCTGCTGGTGTAGTCGGACGCAGATAAGTCTTCTTTTTAATCTTCCTGCTGGTGTAGTCGGACAGCTCAACAGCTCTTCCTGCCGCTCTCACTCGGATCGTCCCTCCTAACACCTCAGACACCAGGGCTGGTCCCAGAGCACCCGAATTTGTATTTCTATTGTGCCAAGAAGGGGTAGACGCCGTGCCCACAAGTGGGGCTCTGTCCGGTGACGCCAGCCCTGGTGAGTGCTCAGTGCAGGACACAGACGTGCCTCTTGTCACTGCCCTCATTGTGGCCCGCAGGTGGTCCCGTGAGCACTCCACACACGGCCATGCTCTAAGCCTGCTGTGGCGAGGCGAGGATGGGAAACCCTGGCTTAAGTGGGGTCTATCTTCCCACTTTTTAGACGTCTCCAGGGTCAACAGGTGGTGTGGTGGTGAAGGCTGGATTCCCACATTTCCTTGTGGTTCAAATCCCAGACCCAGTGGCTTGAAAATCATGCCAGGTACACATGTGTGTGCCCAAAATCCCAGGAAGAGAATGGAGAAGGGATTATGGCATGGCCGTTCCCCCTAAGGAGTGATTTCTCACTTTCCCCTCTTACTGTCTCTCTCTGGCAAGAGCATACGCCCTATGGTAAAAAGAACTGGGGGGAAAAAGACGTGC
>NW_006199647.1:2528087-2532826 GCF_000334495.1 Tupaia belangeri chinensis
GCGCCCCCCGTGAAAAAAGAGACCGGGGGGGGGGGGGGGGAGACGTGCCCAGATTATCTCTTCACCTACAGAGAGGGAAGTTCCCCAAAGTGGGCCATCTGCCCCAGCCACCATGGTCTCCGTTCCGTGTCTGGTGACCAGCTTGCCAAGCACTCAGGGGATGAATATGTAACAGCAGGGACAAGAACAGTCACTTTATAAAAAGCAGTCTGGTACGCTGTCCCAAAGTGTAGCCATTTCTTAGAGATACGAGAAACTCCTAGAATTCTTGGGGCAATTCTTTTTCTCTTCGAAGACACACCTTGAACTCTGACTAGGAGCCACGTTAGGTGGCTGGGAAGGTGCAGAGTTGAGGCTCTACCTGTGTCCGGCCCAATCTCCCCGTCCTGGTCTTGTCCTTAAAAGCGACACCGTGGGACATTTCAAATACAGAGAACTAATCTCTAAATTTGCAAGTTCATAAAACTGCGTTTCCCGTAAGTGGGCAACAAGGAATGCTCCCCTGCCATATCAATGCTCCCCTGGGTCCCACCGTCCTCGGCGAGGAGGCCCCGTCCACACCTCCATGCAGCCCCACTCCCAGTCACTCTGTTCCTGCACACTAGCCGAAGGTGAGGTAGACACAGAAAAGCAGAGACCGCCACGAGGTCCTGAGGCGGTGGAACGGCAGAGAACCCGGTGACCGGGCAACGCTAGAGAAACTCCACCTCAGTGCACCTGCGTCTCCGAGCTTCCCTGGCGCCCGCCATTCTCAGCCAGCAGTGAGAAGGGGAAACGCCCGGCGGGAGGAGCACGGGCACGGGACACTGCCAGGAGATCGCACGGGCAGCTCCAGCTCCATGTCTGGAGACCCCTGAACATACCAGGCATGCTGGTGCCGCGCTCCAGGCCCGGATGAAGCGTGCGGGAGGGGGTGGTGGGGGTGGAGGACCTAGGCATGAGGACCTGCTGAGGGGGCTTGTCTCTCTCAGTCTCTCTCTCTTCATCTCTGCCACTCTTGCTCATGGAAAAATGGATTTTTTTAAGATAATAAAAATAAATGGAAACACCCTTAGATATTTCCCTTTCTAAGAATAGCATCTACAGGGACCTGAAGATGGCATAATGGTTATGTTGTTGGACTCCCATGTAGTTGACCACAGTTTAAGTCCCAGACTCAGTGGTTTAAAATTCATACTAGGTGTGTGTGCATGCATGCCCAAAATCCCAAAGGGGAGAATGGAGACGGGATTGTGGTGTGGCCATCCCTCCTCGCTTTCTGTCTCTTTATCTCTGTCTGTCTCTTGGGTGAGCGCATGCACCTTATACTAAAAAATCTCTCAAAAAAGAGAATAGCACCTACCCAGAGGTAAGCTCCATATCCAGAAGTTTTGCTTTTGACCTCAAATAAGGGTTCCAAAGTCCCTGCAGAAATCACCACGTGCCCACGCAGACCAGCAGGTGTCTTGTCTGTGCGACCCAGGTACTTGGCCACTTCTACCAGCCTCGTGCACCGTGCGGGAATGGCTGAGACACTTCCATTTACTGCACGATGCCTCTGCGGCCTGCTTGCATCGGAGCAGCTGAAGGAAATCTTCGCTGCCTGGAGCCACGGTGGCCGTGCCAAGCGGACCTGCCAGGCTCCGTCCTTACACACCCCTTTGGTACCTATGTGGACAATCTGCTTTTAATTGAGCTCCAGTGTTCTCACATATTTAGTAAGCCACTGAGCATAGGTGCAAACATCATGGTTGTCTACAGCACCAGTATTACGCAGTTCACAGTCATTTCAGAAGACCCGCTGGCAATCCTAAAAGCTAAGTGTTTACAGTTCAGGCGTATTTTTTCTTCACACTTTTGTTCTTGATTATTTTGTTTTCTGAATATCACAAACCCAGCTGTTCTACTCGAGTGACAAGGCAGCTGAGTGGACATCCACAGAAGTTCTTACTAAACAGAGTCTTTCTGGCCCTAATTAAGGGGAAATAAATTAACCGCAATTTCACACTTGCCTACAAAGACCACTTTAACTTCAGGATGGTTTCTCCACTCTTTTATTGACAAACTAACTCACAGCCCACTCTTCATGCTCAAGCCCACACCTAACAGACAGGGCCCAGGAAAAACAAACACAATTTCCTTGGCTTGTGTTTGAGATATTACCAGTGTAGAACTTTTTTAAAATAACAACTCTAACAGCGTAGAATTGTTCCTCCAATTCTATGATTATTTGAGTTGAATATCCTTAAGAAAAAAGTGGTAAACAGACCTAAGATTTTCCTAAGACCTTGGTTCCCGCAGGGTGGTGGGGGCAGGGATACATAAAGAATGCGGTTACCCTCTGTCTCTCACTCCCACCCAGCCAAAATCAAGGAAGGCCGGCTAGCTGTATGCCCTGTAGGTTAAATACTGGAGGTAAACAAAGTCTTAAAAGTGTAGACAACTCTGTTACTGTTTAAAAGTCTTTTAGGTTACCAGAATAATATGCAGTTACCTGATGACTCCAGCCCTGTGGAAGGTTTATTTATTCTCAAAATTCCCCAAATTCCTCTTTATTTTGGTAAGTTTCCCCGACTATATTTGTGTAACCTGTAACATGACAACAAAACTGGAGGCTCTTCCAGCCAGATAGAGCTGCTGGTGTCCCTGCCGGGAAAAGCAGGCCTCTGCCCTGCACTGCTCCCATCTGAGGGCTGGCAGTCCGGCCCCATGGCAAGCTGGTGGCCCTGCCAGGACAAGCAGGCCTCTCCACTGCACTGTCCCACACCTGCCAGCTCGCTCAGGGCCTCATGGCCGGCTGGGGGGCCCAGCAAGGCCAGGCTCTGCTTGCAGGGACTTGGACGGGGCAAGTGGTTTGGTCTGTTTGTTTTTTCCTGCCACAGTGCTTGGTACAGACGGGGGTCTTTGCAGACACTGCCTGCTGAGGACACGGAGCTATGTCACTTCATCAGAACGCAGTCCTTCCTCCAGCAACATCTCAAAGTGGCACGGAGTGGAATACCCAGTCTCCATGGAGAAATGTAATTAAGCCGCAGTCCCTTCACACCAGCACAAACACTGTGAGGGAGAACGACTCAACCCCCTGGCAGTTTTGCAAATAGGTTTAGTGGAGCCCACTCTGTTTACTTTTACTGACATTTGTTTTTCAGTCAATTATCCCACATGGTTATTTTTTTCCTTTCAAAATTTATTGCTAGCAACTTATCCATAAGAATACACACAAGTTATTCCTTTCTCTGGTGCCAGCAGCAGAGCTCAGTTACGAACCGGCCTGGCAGCAGTGCCACGGTCCACTCGAGACTTTAACCTGAAACGCACCAGGGGCTCCTCCTCATGGCCCTCACACTTTGGAAAATAGCTTTACTGGATCAGCCACCTGACAGAAATCTATGACAAGGATTTTTTTCATTGAAGTCACCTGCCTCCAAGTTTTGCACACTCTTGTTTTGGAACTTTCTATGTACATTTAAAAATTCAGAAAACCTTCATCACAAAAAGTTCTATTCCTTTTTTATTTCATGAAGTCTCAAAGAGTAGACAGAGAAAAAAAATTTTTAAGAGAGATTTTTGTTATAGGACATGTACACTTGCCAGAGAGACAGACGGAAGTGAGAAATCACCCCTGGGGGAATGGCCACGCCACAGTCCCTTCTCCTCTTGGGATTTTGGGCACACATGCACACACGCCCAGCGTGAGTTTTAACCACCAGTTCCAGGACTCAAACCACTGCCCACTATGTGGGAGTCCAGTGATATAAACATTACATCATCTGATGGTCCCCAGAAAATAATCTCAAAAGGTTGAAAAATATGTAGTGTAGAATAATGGTTCTCAAACTCTCCCACACACGAGTTACCGTGGAACCATGTTAGAACACAGACTCAGAGTCAACAGCCCTGGGTGGAGCCTGAGAGCACACAGTCCTCCCCAGCCCAGGGGACACTGTGGCCACAGTCGGAAAGGGTGCAGAGGAGAGAACCCCTCCCTGGGAACCGCCTGCAGCCCATGGCGCTGGCTCCTGAGCAGGACCTGCGAGCCCACCCTTCGCCCAGAGCCCTCCAGCCCCCGGGACACTCGCGGCCTCAGCAGCACCAGCACCTCGGACCTCTGGGACCGAGCCCTCTGGTGTCAGGTCAGCCCAGACGCCGGCCAGCCGTGAGCTCCCGCAGCGCTGCCCCTCCAGGCCCTCCCCAAGTTCCGAAAGCCTCACTATCCTTGGAAACCCCGCCGCCAGCAGCCAGACCCTGTGTGCGCCTCAGCATCGGAAGCTCTTTTCCCCTTACCACTTACAGCAGAACTGCGGCCCTCCTCGAGGAGCTGCTCCCCTACGCTTCGCTCGCCAGGCCTCACCCAGCCCCTTCCTCCAGGTGCTGCTGACCACTTTACCCTTCCCTGTCCCTAAAAACCGATCTGGGGTCTCCGTCGCTCCACTGGAAGACCCCGACTCCTCAGTGCTGCTGTCGGCAACACTCGGGGCTCCCTCTCATCTCCTCTGCCCGGTCACTGCCCTCAGTGTCAGCGACCCCGCCCACTCGCCGCCACCCCATCGCTCCCTCTCCTGTCGGCAGGGGAGCGAGCACCCACCATTCCTCCACCCCGCCAGCATTTCTGCACCGTTGAGCCTCCCTGTCTTCACCGCCCTCGCCCAACACAAACCCACCGTCCCTGTGGCCGACTCACTCGCCCGCTCTGGTTTTTCGCTCCTGCTTGCAGAATCGCTCTCCATTCAATCCAAAGTCAAGTGGGGGGGGGCACGAGG
>NW_006199647.1:2532840-2538287 GCF_000334495.1 Tupaia belangeri chinensis
GCACGGCGGGGTGGCGGGGTGGCGGGGTGGCAGGGCGGCCCCAACACGGACCACGCGCTCCAGGCCGGTCACCCACGCTGCAGCGCTCGCCTGCCTCTGCCATGCTCTGCCACTTCACTCTTCCTTCCCATCAATACATTCGGCTGATAACTTGCTTCCTGTTTTACTAAAACGGCAGGAAGACGCCAGCTTTCACGTACTCGCACCAAGCAGCCTGCCCACAGACCCGCGGGAGCCTTGCCTTCCCGCCTGCGCCCGCTGCTAGACCACCTAAGGCTCCTGCTGACAACCAGCCCTTGTGATCATGCACTAACCCGTACCCCCTCCCCAACCAAGGGCGTCACCCTCTCAATTACCTGCCTTAAATCGTCATTTTTAAACTCTACGAAATTTTTCTCTTCATGAAAGCACTTCTATTTTGAATTAAAAACCCTTTCTTTCCCCTCCTTCTCACCACCTCCTGCCTGGTTTTACTTCCTGTTAGGCAGAAACTGTGCCCTGGTCTCACCAGCATCACTGCTCCCACTCGGCCTGCCCCCTCAAGCCCACTCCCTTCAGGTGTTTGCTCCACTGTGCTCCCGAGGTTGGAATCCCCAAGTCGCCCATGCCGTCCACCTTGCTAAGTCTGGGCCCTGGACCAGGAACGCCGTAGCCTATGGCCAGCCATCCCCACGGGGCTGGGACGACTCAGCTGGCCCTGGCTCACGGGTCCTTTCACTGCCATCCCCTTTGCTCAGTCTCCTGTCCTTGAGCTTTTCATGCCGGAGTGTCCCAGGACTCAGGCCACAGTCCCCTCTACCTGTCCCGACCATGGGCCTCTCCCCGGCCGCCCCCGTAACATCACGCATGTGCAACGGCAGCCCTGCACCCACACATGCTCTCCCAGGGCCGCACGTGGGAACCAGCACACCCCGCCCGGCCAGCGCTCAGACGCACCAGAAGTGGGCCAGGCTGAGACCCTGGCTCTGGCTGTCCCTGTCCCTGAATGCTCTCCCCTAACACTGCCGAGCGGACTCCCAAATCCTGCCCCAGAGTCACCCGTCACGCCAGTCCGCGGTGCAGCGACCTGCCCACACCCCAGGCCTCTGCTCACGCTCTCCGCCCGTCCGCCCCTGCTCACCGCGGTCATCGTTCTACTTAAAGCGAGGCAGGCAGGGCATGTGTGAGATTAAGCCCCATCCCACCCCGACAAGTGCAACGGATCGATATTTTGCAAGAACTGAATAGTTCTAGAATGAGGATCCACAACTGTGACCTAGAACCCAAGGCCGGCTAGGGTTGCCAGATGAAATACTCAATACAAAATACTCAGTTAAATTTTAATTTCTGATAAACAACACTTTTTTAAGAGAAACGTCCTAAATATCAAATACTACACCTGGCCCACATTTGTTTTTGTACAGTTCACAAGAAAAGAATAATATTTCTATTCCTAAATGACTGAGGAAAAAATGAAAGAAGAGTATCTGTAACGAGTGAGATTGGCATCCCGTGGTCTGAGCAGCGGCTGGCGCCCGCTGTGCTCACCTACTCACTGCACATTGTCTGTGGCTGGTGTCACCGAGTGACTGCCACAGGGGCCACGTGGCCACAGGGCCAGCACCCACTGTTGGCTCTTCACAGAGCCCTGTCGGCCGCTGTTGTAGACCTTTCTCTCTCTCCTTCCCCTTACCAAGGACAAAGCAAGGTGATTCTGCCCCTAAGAACGCAAAAACAGGAGTTTCCCTGGTGCTCCTCCTCGGATCCGAAGAGGAAGGCAGAAAGCAAGCCTGGAGATGGAGTGGTGAAGGCCGAGACTGGGGACCCACCTGAGCGTGCGCCACTTCATGCAGCCCTGAGAATGCACCACACAGGTGGCCATGGGGAGTAGGGGCATGCAGGAGAGGCTGTGACTGCCCATGGGACAGGACAGAGAGGAAGAAGAGAGGCGAAAAGATGAAGACTGGGGCTAGCAGGCTCCTGGTCGTTGCTGAGAGAACCCAGGTGAGAACGACAGGCCTCATGTGGACTCGGGAGAGGACACCGTGGCCCGTCAGGGAGGTGGGGCCGTGGGCCCAGTGAGGTGCAGCAGGGCCTGTCCGGGTGAGCACGCCTGTGTGGCATCTCAGCCCACACGGAGGCCGTGGCTGACGTGTCACAGGCCCCATTGCTGCAAGGCAGCGTTGCCGACTCAGAAGGAAAGGCCTGGCCTGCACTGCTGTCACTGCGGAGGCGAGAGAGGAGAGCGCAGAGGTGGCCACAACGCGACAGTGCCTCCACCTCTGAGCGCCTTCTTCCGTGGCCACAACGCGACAATGCCTCCACCCCTGAGCGCCTTCTTCCTAGCAGTTCCCCGCGCGCCGTGTTCCAGTTTCCAGGCCTGGCTTAGAGCCCAGAAAGGCAGGCGCATGTGGACAGGGACAGCCTACAACTGGCAGCTGCCTGCATCACAGACCCTCCTCGTGGAGCTGCACACGTGACAGTCCCGAACACGGCCCCACACAGACGCCACGCACCGCCGGCAGCCGTGGAGACAGTGAGAGGGCTGTTATCACAGACAGCCCCAAGGCGGCTCTAAATAGACTCTCAGACGTGAACCACTCGCCAGCTCCAGGTCTTCACTGTGTGTGCGACAAGCACTGAGACACGGCGCCCTCCTGACCCCAGCCGCGGCGCTGAGCCTGCCTGGCGCACACACTTCCTGGGGACAGTGCCCGACACAGCAGCCCAGGGCAGGGCAGGAGAGTCCGTACTGACAGTGCCTGCGATCGGGCCCGAGGCCACTCCGAGACTGTGATCAAAACCGATTTCTGTCCCCAGCACATCCCGACACTTGGCAGGCTTATACCTCGTCTGCCAGACGTTCACTGTTCCCCGTCCATCGGCTGCTTCTCAACGTAAGGAGCCCACATGGTGAGAACCACTGCCCCGGGTAGGGTGACAGCACAAAACCGAAACCCAGCGTGCTTGGGCAGCCAGTGACAGCACTAAACCGAAACCCAGCGTGCTTGGGCAGCCAGTAGGTGAAGGTCGGCCTGCTTTCTGCCAGATGCAGGCTGAGGGCAGAGACAGGCAGTTACAGCCCTGCCCTCCAGAAGCGCCTGGCCTGGTAGGGTCACAAGCCGGGAACAAGCGTGGTTATGTTCAGTACCACGGCAGGTGAGAAGGATGTGCCGGGGCCATAGGGAGAGACGGAGCTGCCGGGGCGGTGGAGAGGGGGACAGGCGCAGGGCCCTGAGCCTCGCACAGTCATGCCTGGCAGTGACCACATCAGCACGTCCCCAGGGCCACCGCCGGTGTAAGAGGACAGCACTGCTGCTGGGAGCGGACAGTCACGCAGACAGCCCCAACTCCCAGAATCCAGAAGGCCGGGGCAAGTCAGCGAGCACCTGGAGGCCTCGCCCTTCCCCTCAGCATCCCGCTGTCAAGGCCACCTGTGCTGCGCTCGGTAATGTGGTGAGCGGTAACCAGTGGGTGAGCCAGCCTTTTTAATAGAACCTGGAAAGTAAAACGTCTCTCTCTGATAACCTCACATCCTTATCATGGCTAGCACAGCCCGTGACCGCCGTGGTCATCCCAATACACATGGGAGCGCCACGGCCTGGAGGCGTTTCCCGTGAGGCTGCCCATGCCCGGTGTGTTTTAGTTTCCGGGCACAATCAATTAAGTTTTTAAGAAATAGGTCTCATTGGTAAATTTGTCTACTAATAAGTAATCAAGGGATTCTGCATAACCTTGGGTAAGTGTTATTTTTAGCTACTCTGAAAATAGGACAGAGAGAGGGTACACTTCATTTTTAAACGAGACCCACTTAGTCTTGGGCCACAGCGCCGTCACTGCCCAGCCCCCTGCCCTGTCCTGCGATGGCTCTCGCTCCTGCGTGTGGCCGTGAGTGTGGGGAAGCCTGCTCTGTCCATCATCCCATCCTACAGCCCCGAGGCCTTCATCCACAGGAGACGACACACAGCGGCACGTTGCAGATAAGGTTCAAGACCGCTGGCAGCACGATGGTGGACGGAGCCCTCGGAGGGGATGCCGGGAGAGGATGCTCACTCGTTGCCCAGTGGCTGTCACCACGCCCGCGCTCTATGTCCACGCCGGCATTTAAACGTTCCGGAGTCTCCTAAGATGCTTTCTTACAGAAAGTTAGAAAGAAGGCAGAGAAGGCAGGTGGGCGAAAGCCGGTGGGCCAGCCCAGGTCTCTGCGAGCCCTGCAGGCCTGCTGCCTCCCTCCCAGGGCCAGGGTGCCGAGTTCTGGCTTCCCATGTTCGGGCACAGCCTGCAGCTCGCAGCTCGCAGGGCGGGAAGGACGTCCTGTGAGCCAGACCTGGGCTCTGGCTGGCCCCTACAGTGTCACCACTCCCCCCTGACAGCCAGGCTGGGAGAACAGCCTCCAGAGATGGCCCCTCTGCCCCTGAGAGGAACACAGGGCAGAACCCCGAACCACCTGCTGGCCCCAGAGCCCCCTGCTCCATTGGCTGCACCTGAGGGTGGGAGTGGAAGTGCGTGTCCTCACGGGCAGCAGGCAGTGACCAGAGAGCCAGGTCAGCCTCGGGCACCATGGGGTCTCTCGGTGGGAGACCAGCAGCTGTTTTCTGAAGGCGCAAGAGTGCGTTTCCAGGGTGCGGGCAGCCCAGAGGGCAGAGAGCCCCTGGGGGCCGGAGCGGGTCACCTGGGAGCGGTCAGGGCAGAGTTGCACCCAGAGGCCCGGGCAGATGTTTCCAGGTGTCCCCAGGTGGGCGCAGCCTTGCCCGCCCAGCCTTGCCCAGTGGCGGCTGTGAGCTCCCAGGGCAGACACCCGAGGGACGCGCCAGCTCTTGCACCTATGGGAGGCAGCGCCAGCTCAGTACAGCTGCGGTCGCAGCCCTGAGGCCAAGGACACTCCCCCACTTCATGTCACCTTCTGTCCCAAGGGCTTCAGAGCTGCCTGCACTTGCCACCTTGGAGGGTGACGGAGGGAGCCGGAGTGGAGGGAAGGAGGCCCAAGCCTGGTCTATCTCAGGAAGCCCCGAAGTGCACAGAGAGCACAGCCAGGGTGAGACCCAGGCCCCACCTCCTGGACTCCTGGCCCGAGCGTTGGGCGCTCTGCCAGCAGAGACAGAAACACGGGAGATGCAGAATGGGCAGAGCCACAGTCTCCAAGGGCAGCCGGTTACATCCTAGGTCCGCAGCTTGGGAGCCACCCGGAGCAGGGGTGCCCACAACCCTAAGGGGAAGGGAGAAGGGACTGCGGTGTGGCCTGCCCCCAGGAGAAGCTTCTCCTCGCTTGCTCGGTCTCTCTCATGCACGCCCTATAGCAAAAGTATAGAAAGAGGTGACTTTTCTAAGCATGACAATCGCAGACACCTAACCTCACACTGGCACCTGCACTGCTGGGCAGTTCACAGGCGCTCGGGGGGGTGGTGCCAGCGTCTGAACACGAACTTTCAAGGCCTCCCGAATACCAGCCTGTGGAAGAGCCACTCTCG
>NW_006199647.1:2539035-2584415 GCF_000334495.1 Tupaia belangeri chinensis
CCGGAGGGTGGGAGTGGAAGTGCGTGTCCACACGGGCAGCAGGCAGTGACCAGAGAGCCAGGTCAGCCTCGGGCACCATGGGGTCTCTCGGTGGGAGACCAGCAGCTGTTTTCTGAAGGCGCAAGAGTGCGTTTCCAGGGTGCGGGCAGCCCAGAGGGCAGAGAGCCCCTGGGGGCCGGAGCGGGTCACCTGGGAGCGGTCAGGGCAGAGTTGCACCCAGAGGCCCGGGCAGATGTTTCCAGGTGTCCCCAGGTGGGCGCAGCCTTGCCCGCCCAGCCTTGCCCAGTGGCGGCTGTGAGCTCCCAGGGCAGACACCCGAGGGACGCGCCAGCTCTTGCACCTATGGGAGGCAGCGCCAGCTCAGTACAGCTGCGGTCGCAGCCCTGAGATAGCAGAGGGCGACCCGGGCCGAGCCACACTGGCCTCGCCGCCTGGCAAGGACACTCCGCCACTTCATGTCACCTTCTGTCCCAAGGGCTTCAGAGCTGCCTGCACTTGCCACCTTGGAGGGTGACGGAGGGAGCCGGAGTGGAGGGAAGGAGGCCCAAGCCTGGTCTATCTCAGGAAGCCCCGAAGTGCACAGAGAGCACAGCCAGGGTGAGACCCAGGCCCCACCTCCTGGACTCCTGGCCCGAGCGTTGGGCGCTCTGCCAGCAGAGACAGAAACACGGGAGATGCAGAATGGGCAGAGCCACAGTCTCCAAGGGCAGCCGGTTACATCCTAGGTCCGCAGCTTGGGAGCCACCCGGAGCAGGGGTGCCCACAACCCTAAGGGGAAGGGAGAAGGGACTGCGGTGTGGCCTGCCCCCAGGAGAAGCTTCTCCTCGCTTGCTCGGTCTCTCTCATGCACGCCCTATAGCAAAAGTATAGAAAGAGGTGACTTTTCTAAGCATGACAATCGCAGACACCTAACCTCACACTGGCACCTGCACTGCTGGGCAGTTCACAGGCGCTCGGGGGGGTGGTGCCAGCGTCTGAACACGAACTTTCAAGGCCTCCCGAATCCCAGCCTGTGGAAGAGCCCCTCTCGGCGAGGCCATCCTGTTATGGAGGACACGGAGCTGCCATGACTTGGGCAGCTCCAGCCTCACCTCTCTGGCTCCTGAGACCATCCCACTGACCACGGAGCCCCAGTTAAAGGCTAGACGGAAAGTCCTCTCCGCAGAGCTCGGGCGCTCAGTACCTAACTAGCATGTGCCACTCGGTTTGAACGGAACCTTGGTGTCCAGGACAAGACCACGGGGGTGCTTGGCTCAGGGCCCGCAACCCCCACGGGGCATGCCGAGCAGGGAGATGACACTCCAGTGTGGACTTTCAAAACGAAGGGTGCCGCTCAGACCTCTGTGCACCGGTAGCACTGTTCACATCCCGGCTAAGAGGCAGCGGGGCCCGAGCCCAGGGGTCTGCCTTCTCCAGCCCGCACACAGCAGATCCTTCGGCACCGACGGCCACACTTTCCAGAGCTCAGATGAGCAGTCGCAGTTTAATTTCATTAGTTCCAGAAGCATCTGCCGAGTGTCTCTGAAGAGCTAGCACTCGCACAGAACCGACGGCGCACGGCGCTCCAACGCCAGCCGCAAGGAGACCGCGGAGAGGAGGCAGGCCACGGCGGGCACTGTCCTCGCTATTAAGCTGAACCTGAGCTCCGGGTACACGCGAGGTGGGAAGGCTGAGCGTAGCCGAGGCGAGGGGGCAGCTCTCCAGGGGCTGACGTATCGCAGGTGCCCCAGCCGGGGCGGGGAGGGCGCGATGGCCGGGGGTGTGACCCGGCCCAGATTCTCACCTGTGAACAGTCTTGCTGTGGCGGGAACACGGTGGCTCCTGCCGAGTGCCACAAAGCCCCCGGTGTGTGGTGGTGCCCATAGACAGCGGTCTCTGCCACCACAGCGGAAGAAGATGGGGAGGAGCTGAGGCCAGACAGCACAGAGCACACGAGGGATGGCGACGAGGCCGAGGGCCTGTGGGGCGGTCACAGCACAGGACCTCGAGGGCCCTGGGAGGAGGAAAAACGCAGTGGCCTGTATTGTATGAGGAACAGGAACTACTTGAGGGTTTGGAGGAGGGGAGTGATGGTCGGTCACCACCAGCTGTACTGGGGGCTGGGGGCTGGGAGGCTCAGCAGAAGGTGACACCCTGAGCCACGCGGGGAAGGCTCCAGTCCATGTGCAGAGACCTCTCTGAGCCCTCCAGGGCAAAGGTGCCTCCGTGCAGTGATCCAGGCGACAAGCAGCAGAGGACCACAGTGTGAAGGAGCCGTCAGGGGTGCCCCTCTCATGCACTCACACTCCTACAGAAGAGGAATGAATAAACTTAGAATTGCCTGGGACCAGCAGATGCTGTAATGCTTACGTGGCTGGACTCCCATATGGCCGGCTGAGGTTTGAGTCCCGGACCCAGCAGTTTGAAACACACTGGGCCTGTATGCATGCATGTCCAAAATCCCGAGAGGAGAGTGGAGGACAAGGGATTGTGGCATGGCTGTCCCCCTGGGGACTGATTTCTCACTTTCTGTCTCTGTCTCTCTCTTCTGTCTGTCTGGCAAGCCTACTTACCCTTATAGCAAAAACCTCTCAATTGAAAGAGAAAAGGCTAGCTATACACAACAGAACAAAGAGACAGGAAATGCAATCAATAACTGGATTCAAGTTCGCAGTCAGCAAAGCGGAGACGCACACACATCTCAGCTGTGTCTGGCTTGCTGGCGGGGACTCTGGCTCCAGGCGGACATGGCGTGGAGAAGCCGTCAGGGTTAGGGTGGCAAGGCAGGGTCCCCGGACGCCCAGCATGACTATGGACACCTTTAGGAGGCACTCCACAGGACAATTCCATTCGGCCAGAAGACTTACAACCCAAGTCACCCTTTTCTTTGGGTCAGTACACACGCCATGAAGCTTCAAACAGCCCACAATGGTAAAGAGAGGCTTTACAAAATCTAGGCTTTTAAAATTAGGAAGATTAATCCAAAGAGACAATAACGCAAACGGAAAACCCAGTGTAAGTGTGTCTGGACTGGACGAACACGGAAGGACCGACCTCTGCTTCATAGCTTTCATATCTCCCACGCTGGTGCTGTTGTGACAGCGTCTGACCCTCCTCGTCACACCACATCTTTCGTGTCCCATCAGCACCCTGGCCCTTCATCTGGGCAAACTGCCGAGAAAGTCCAGGGGCCCCTCCCTCGCAGACCACACGTCCCTGGTGCAGGGATAGGCACCTCACCCCGTGGCCTTCTCCCCTCCCCTGGGACACAGACAGGAACCTCACCCCGTGGCTTTCTTTACTCCCCCGCCAGGAAAGCTGAGCAGGTCTCTGTCCTCACAGGCCGCCTGGCCCTTCCGAGGAGGACACCCACTCTGCGAAGCCTCATGGGGTGAGGAGCAACCTCACACTCTGAGGTGCATGTGCAACCACGTCCATTTGGAGGGAGTGTCAACCCCAGGGTCTTCTCCACGGCTGTTGATACACAAGGTCTTCAAAACTTCATGAAAACTTGGGCCCCGCAGTTGGCATAATATCTATGTCGCTGGATTCCCGTGTAGTCAACAGCAGTTCAAGTCCTAGATCCAGTGGCTTAAACTCATGCAGGGTGCATGTGCGTGCGTGCCCAAGGTCCCAAGAGGAGAATGGAGGAGCAGGGATTGTGGTAAGTTCTTGCTTTCTGTCTCTATCTGTCTCTCTCTCTCTCTCTCTCTCTTTCTGGTGAATGCATGCACCCTATAGCAAAAAAAAAAAAAACCTCTCCCAAAATTTTATGAAAATGGAATTAAAGGGGGGGACCAGCAGTTAGCGTAATGGCTATGTCGCTGGACTCCCACGTAGTTGACCGCAGTTCGAGTCCCGGACCTGGTGGCTTAAACTCACACCGGGCGCGTGTGCGTGCGTGCCCAAGATCCCGAGAGGAGAATGGAGGAGAACGGATTGCGGCGTGGCCATCCCCCCTGGGGGGTGATTTCCTGCTTTCTATCTCTCTGTCTCTCTCTGTCTGTCTGGCGAGCGCACGCGCCCTATAGCAAAAACCTCTCCAAAAAAAAGATGGAATTAAAGGGACCAGCAGTTAGCGTAATGGCTATGTCACTGGACTCCCACGTAGTCGACCATGGTTCGAGTCCCAGACCCGGTGGCTTGAAACTCGCGCCGGGCACATGTGTGTACATGCCCAAGATCCCGATAGGAGAATGGAGGAAAAGGGATTGCAGCATGGCCATCCCCTCTGGGGTGTGATTTCTCGCTTTCTGTCTCTCTGTCTCTATCTGTCTGTCTGGTGAGCGCACGCACCCTGTGGCAAAAATCTCTCAAAAAAAAAAAAGAAAGAAAGAAAATGGAATTAAAGTACAAAGTTATTTTGGTTCCAAAAAGTGAAATGCAGACGTATTTTGCATAATGAACATTTCCATGAACTTTTAGAAGATGTCATATCAATATTGTTTTTAAAATTCAAAAAGCACCTAAGAATGACCGAAGTTCAATAGGCACTGCTGCGGGACCAGCAGACGGCATAATGGTTACATAGCTGGACTCCCATGTAGTCAACTGCAGTTCGAGTCCTAGATCCAGCAGCTTAAAACTCCCATGTGTGCATGCCCCAGATCCTGAGAGGAGAATGGAGAAGGGATTGCGGCGTGGCCATCCCCCCCGGGGGTGATCTCTCACTTTCTGTCTCTCCGTCTCTCCGTCTCTGGCAAGCGCATGCTCCCTGTAGCAAAGACCTTTGTAAAATGCTGGGCCTTGTCAGCATACAGCATCTCTCTCATATGCACGAGGTGAAAGTATGTCACTTCTCAATGAACAGCTCTCTGAATTTTTTTTTGAAAAAAGATTAGGAAAGAAATTAACTGCTCTCTTACGGAAGTACTGTACAGTAGTAAAAACTGGTAAAGCAGACAGTGATGGATTTTCTATCACGATGCACAACGAACATTTCTTAAAGTATTAGGAGTGAGTATTTTAAGTGCAGTCATGAACTAGACCTTGTCAGTAAGGATTTCATGTGTATTAATGCCTTTAATCCTCACAACACCACGCAGGGGATACTCTTGTACAGCACGTGAGCGACACTTGGCCGGGAAGGGAGTGAGGAAGGGCCGAGCCGAGCCGGAACACCTGGCTGCAATTCTGCAGGTAGTACCCTTCCCCATGAGGAGCGAAACAGAAGGTTGCAATGACAAGGAGACAGGGAAATCAGGTGGAAGGAGCTGGAGCTGGAAAAATCGACCCAGAGCTTTGTACATAAAGGACAACGGGCACGCCAGAATCGTGGCCAGAGCTCAGGAGTTAATAGGGAGGGCAGGAAGAGGTGAGTGGCAGTCAGGCGGGAGCGGCTATTCCCAGGGATGTCAGGCCTGGTGACGGCAGCCTTGGCAAAGGGCTGGGAAGGAGAGCAGAGGAGAATGACAGATGTGCAGCAGAAAAATGAGTCACCTTTCTAGATCTTCTGCAGGAACAAATTTTCCAGAGATTTAGATTTGGTAAACAGACCAAGCTGGATCACAGCAAAGAACTTATCGGGGATTTGAGATGTCAAACACACAGAAGACAAGGTTCGCCTGCAGTGTCAGAACATCACCACGCACGGCCTCTGCGCCACAGGCTCATTTCAAGGAAGTGCAGTTCACAGGGCTTCTCGGGAACCTAGGACAATACAGAGCCCTGTGCGTGGGGTCAGGTAGAGCAGTGGGAGTTCGTGCTCGGGCCACAGAGCCCTGTGCGTGGGGTCAGGTAGAGCGGGACACAGGGCCCTGTGCACGTCCCTCACATGTGGAACTATGCATGGGTTCATATGTGTTGTAGCACTTGTTAATTCATTTGAAATCAATTCTATACTTATTACAATGGGTAGAAATGTCAGATTGAAAAAACAGCACATTTGGAAATAGTCTATACTTTCTGATTTGTTTAATTAAGGCTGTCCAGGCCAGCCAGTCACATGGTGGTTAAGGATCCCATAAGCCGATTGTGTGTGTGGGAGGGGTTTGAGTCCTGGACGTGGCAGCTTGAAAAACACCCCAGGTACATGTGTGTGCATGTCCAAAATCCCAAGAGGAGAATGGAGGAGAAGGGATTGTGGCACCCCTTGGGGTGTTTCTTACTTTCTCTCTGTCTCTCTCTGTCTCTCTTTCTCTCTCTCATGAATGTGTGCACCCTACAGCAAAAACTAACAAAAAAGAATTGAAGATCCTTCTTCATGAATTGGCACATGAGAGTAGATGCTGTACCTAATAGCTTGTCAGTGTTTAGACCAGACAGACCATAAGCACGCTGATTAAGAGAATGGGCTTCAGGGTGAAAGAGCCCTGCCAGGCCAGGACCCACGGTTAGTCACTGGGTGTGGCCTGCTCCAGCCCCACTCACCCTTAGGAGAGCAGAGGGCCACCGTGTGGCTGCCCTAAAAACCACGCAAAACAGCGCGTCCCATACTCCCGGCACCTGACGTCAGTGGCGCTGCCCTGAGTCCCTGTCCTCGTCACTGCAGCGCTTCTGTCAACGACGGTGGATACTGTTACCAGGAGGGACTGCGTCACCCCTCACTGGCGTGTCAGACACACTGAGGTCCCTGACCAGTCCTGCTGCCACCACCCATCACCCGTCCCCACCCAGCTAAGAGTGGCTGCCCTGGGAAGGCCGCCGTCCCCGGGTCTGGCGGGAGGAGTGGCAACTCGTAAGGTGCTGTGAGTTGTCCGGTCGTCACCACGGCACCGTTACCCGTGCCTTACCGACCCGCACCCCTCCCCCAACACACGCCTAAGCCCCCTGGAAACATAAACCCGTACCCCCTTGGCCTTCGTTTCTAATACAGACCTAGCTAAAGTATGCCTGGCACAGCCTAAGTTCCCAATAAATGTATTTTTTGAATAAATGAAAATACTTAGCAAACAGATGTTACGAAGTTTTGCAGAAGCTTTGTGCTAACTAAATCATAAAATATCTCCTAATCAGAAGCATCCCATACCTACTGAACCATTCAATTCACCGACTGCTTGCCAGCATCTGACTGACGCAACTTGACCATGAATAGACAAACTGGGCGGGTTCGGGCAGAGCTTCCAGGAAGTTAGCTGAGCAGAGCAGTGGAAGGCCTACGCCCAGGAGCGAGCTCTACAGAGTCACCCTTCCTTCCTGAGCCTGGGACTGCAGTGGTTCCTTCAATAGCAGGTGTCTGATGGGGAGAGTGAGGGAAAGAAGCATCAGAACTGCATCAAACTTAACCAGTAAACATCTGTGCACACCTTCTACTTGTTAAATGCACAGGCAGAAAAAAATGAATAAATAAACGCAGTCCTTTCTCCTTCATAGACTGGCATATAAATTATAAGGAATTATTTTAATTAACAATTTTATTAACATGATAATTGTTACCATTTTTATTAACATGATTACTGATTTTCCAGGACACAAATAGAATGGTTAATAACAAAAAGAGCCGCCACCACTTATAAGGAGTTATTTTAATTAACAATTTTATTAACATAATTGTCTATTAACATGATAATTGTTACCATTTTTATTAACATGATTACTGATTTTCCAGGACACAAATAGAATGGTTAATAACAAAAAGAGCCGCCACCACTCAGGGTAACCAGTGTGCACACCTCACACACCTGCAGCCCCGCGCACGACCTGCTGCTGAACTCACCCTCCACTGTGGTTTATAACGAGGCGCTGTTCCCTATAGCTGCTATTTTGTTTGATAGGAAATTTCTTTTTTTAAGAATTACTCATTTAGGGACCAGCAGTTTAGCGTAATGGCTATGTCGCTGGACTCCCACGTAGTCGACCATGGTTCATGTCCCAGACCCGGTGGCTTGAAACTCACGCCGGGCGCGTGTGTGTGCGTGCCCAAGATCCCGAGAGGAGAATGGAGGAGAAGGGATTGCGGCGTGACCATCCCCCCTGGGGGGGTGATTTCTCGCTTTCTGTCTCTCTGTCTCTCTCTGTCTGTCTGGCGAGCACACGCGCCCTATTGCGAAAACCTCTCCAAAAAATAAAGAATTACTCATTTAATTTTGCTAATTATTACTATTCTTTTAAAATTTTTGACCAAAGAGAGAGAAAGGGAAAGTGAGAAAGCAAACTGCCAGGTCGGGGACCGGAACTGCACGAGGGTCCCGGGTCCTTGGATGACTACGTCGTACAGAGCTGCGGGCAGCCCAGGGCTGGCACACGGGTGAGCAGGTCACTTTCTCACGGCTGTGTGGCAGCGGGTCACCGCCCCGGGTGTGGGCGTCTGCGTCCCTAGCCTAGCCTCCTGGTACAGCAGGGGAGGCAGCTCGCTGGCCAGCAGCCCACTGGAGTCATTCTCTCTCTGCCTCCCTCACTGTCTCCCTCCTTTCTCTCCCTGTCATCCCTAGTGATCTGAGACAGGCATCCGTGATCCCAGTGGGAGGAGCATGAGGCTGGGGCAGGGAGGCGATGGCAGGGACCCGTCTGCAGTGCCCTTCGCAGGCACCCACACCAGCCAGTCCCCAGTCTGCCCAGAGCCCTGCCCGAGTATCCTGGCACACACATGCCCGAGACCTAGCCTGGCTGAGCTGGGTGGGTCACAGAGACCCCAAGGGGGTGCCCTCTCTCTGCCACTGTCTCGCTCTCACAGAAAAAATAACTTAAAAGGGAGGGAGACAGGGAGAGAGGACGGGAGAAAGGAGGGAGGGGAGGACGGAAGGAAGGAAGGAGAGAGAGAAAGAAAAGGAGCAAGAAAGAAGAGGAGAGAGGGGGAAGCAAGAGAGAAGGCGGAAGGAAAGACAAAGAAAGAGAAGGAGGGAGGAGGCCAGCTGCAGAGAAAAGAGCAGCCGGAAGGTAAGGCCCACAGAGACGAGGGACACCAGGAAGCGAGGGCCACAGGCCTTGGACCTGGGCCGCGTCCCCACTGCACCCCAGCCAGCCGCCACCTCCGTGGGACGCCCTTCTGCTAGTGGACAGATCCCTTCCCTACCGAGGGCGTGGGGAGGCCACAGCTCGGACCAGAGCCAGGCGCAGGTGCCTGGGATGCGGAAGGACCGCTGGAGGAGCCCCTGTCTCTGCCTGGGGGCAGCAGAGAACCCAAAACCACCCACACCCATGCATGGGAGCAGGGCTAGTCGGGGAGAGCCCTGGCCTGCGGGCAGCTGGGCCCAAG
Source organism: Tupaia belangeri chinensis (assembly GCF_000334495.1). NCBI lineage: Eukaryota > Metazoa > Chordata > Mammalia > Scandentia > Tupaiidae > Tupaia > Tupaia belangeri. The sequence goes on from NW_006199647.1 coordinate 2,548,148, forward strand.
CCCACTCTGGGGGAACACTGCTCACCGCCACAGCAGGGAGACACCCGTAGGCCAGGTGTCCTGAGAGACGGTGATGCCCAGTGACCTCGTGTGCGCTGGCGTGAGCAGCTGCTGCCGCATGGCAGATGCAACCCGCCCAGACGTCTGCCTCATCTGTCGAACCTTCTGTCAGGAATCCCCGTTCCCGGCACGAGAACAAGAGAACCTGCTTTCCAACTGGGAGATCTTTAACTCCGAGGGGAAGTCGGGGCCCGTGCCACTGTGCGTGTCACCGTGTCCTTTCGGGGCACAGTGGGGAGGGGCCAGGCCTCAGCCAGAGGGTTTGCCTGTGACTCCTGGCTGGGTTAACCAGCAGCGACCAAGAGTCACGCCCCTCTCCCGGGTGATCCCCCCAACCACAGCGGCGGGCCTGACCCAGCTCATGGGGTAACCGGCTCCCCTTCTGCAGCACGGGCCTCGCCCACCGTCCTGCCTTCCTAATCACAGACTCAGGCCCTGCCTTGGTGCCTGAACCGAGCCGTCACTCCGGAACAGCTCCGACTGCCATGGCCATCGGTCCCCCTCCTGGCCGGCACACCGCCCCCTCCATCACTAGGAAATGTGCGCTTTCCTCTCCAGCTGAGGAGCATAGCCCCGGCGGCAGCTGGCAAGGTGGTCAAGTGCTGGTTCCCACGTGGCTGACTCTGTGGTCGAGTCCCAGACCCAGGGACACGTGTGCGTGCCCATGTGTGTGCCCAAACCCCAGGAGAAGAATGGAGGAGAAGGGACCGTGGTGTGGTCGTCCCTGGGGGCTTTCTCACTCCCCTCTCCCCGTCTCTCTCCGGTGAGTGCACACGCCCTGTGGCCAGGAAGAAGGACGGACAGGAAGAAAGAGCCCAGAAGATGAGCGTTGCCTGCTGGGCCGAGCCCTGAGACACAAGACGCCATCCTTTCCCCTCGTCCCGGAGCAGGCCGGGGGAGGCCGGGCTCCGTGGGCACTTGCCTGTCCACTAGTCCACGAGGAGGGGGCGGACGCGGCTCCACTGAGGACAGAGAGGCTCTCGGTGAAATGAGAGGCGGGTTCCCCCTCCGCTGCCCTTTGCCCACCTCCATGCCTCACCTGACTGGAAGCGGACGATGCGCAGGAAGACCCCTTGTGGCCCAGGCAGAGGCGGCTGGGATCTGGGGGCGGTGCCAGGAAGGCCCGAATCGCACTGAAGTCACTGTCCTTAGGAGCAGAGCCACGGCTCCTGCTGCCCACTCGGAGCGCCCTGCCAGGGGCAGGGTCCCCGTCCCTTTCACGGCATGGGATGGCAGAGGGAGGAGGGCGGAGAACTGAGGCCACGTCAGCCCGCTGGGCAGCAAGCTACAGAAGGGCCCCACAGCCAGGACCTGGCCTCGAGGTCCTCGCCACACTCCCCAGTCACCCCAGCTCCAGCCCCACCCTCCCTGGAGGAGGGAAATGACACAGGGAAGGCAGCCCAGGGCCCCCGGAGATGCGGAGCAGGAGAGACACACCGCACCGGCCCTCCCAGCCAGCCTGGCCTCTGCTCCCCCGAAGAGTCCCTCGCCCGGGCCCAGGGCAAGGTGTCCTGTCTGCAGCTGCTGAGCAGGGGAGAAGGTCCCTGCCTTTTTACTGATCCTTGCCTCACAAAATAGGAGCGCAGACGAGCGAGCCGGAGTCCTGCCCAAGTCCTCATCTCCAACCACCTCTGCAGTTGGTTTTATGCGTTCACGGGGTCTCCGGACTTGGAAAGCTGTAAACAGGGGCACAGTGCACATTTATGATAGAAAAATGATACAATGCTTAGCATTAACCACCGAGATGTTTCTCTCCCGGTCGGCCAGCTTCGGACTCTATTCCAGGGAGGACACCAGCGGAGCCCAGCACGGAGCCCTGACCAGGCGGGCAAGCTGAGCTGGGCCACCCTCCTGCAGCCTATCCCCGCCTGGCTGCCGTGTCCCACAGGCAGTAATGGTGTTCCCGGCTTATTTTCCAGAGAAAGCCCCCTTCTCTTTGAGATCTGCTAATGGGCCACCTGGCCGACGTCACTGGAGATCAGACCTCACTGACGGGCTACTGCCTGACCTTTCCCACAGCCCTGCTGCCCAGGCCCTGCCCACGCTCACGCAAGAACAGGCATGGCGGAAGGGGAGACTGCGAGGGCATAAAAGGCCAGCTTTCTCTCTGCGGCCACAGCCCCAGGCCTTAGCGCTTCACCACGTGGTATTCCTCAACGCTTCATACTTCGGACCACGGCAGAACATCCTTTCAGGCCGAGTTGCCCCGACATGATCTCGGCGTACAGATAAGGAAACTGAGGCACCCACACGGACTAGACCTTTCATGTCCCTCACAGTTCGGAGTCCACTGATGACAACAGTAAGAGAGACAGGGGCAGGGTGGCCGCAAAGCTGACTGAGCCTCCGTGTTCCCCAGCGTGGGCTTGATCAGTCCCGCCCGCCATCCCACGTGACTGTCACAGTGCCCCGGCTCCAGAGGAACCCTGTCTGTCCTCGGGCCCTTATCTCCCCCTTCCTACTTCAGATGGCTGTCTGCATATTTCCGTGTTTTGAATATGCTCAAGAGCGAGATTGCTAAGAATACAAAAATAAATCGGACCGTAACGATTATCAGCCTGAATGCCACTAGGAGACGAAAGAAACTGCCACAAGGAACAAGGGACATTAACATTCTTTCCTCTGCACCTGGCACAGACTGCGAGCCTCTGGCCTTGTTTACGAGCTCAGTGAGCACGAACACACTAGGGACACAGAGATGCCTCTGAAGTACCCTGGAGCCACTGGGACTCCATTTCAAATTCTTGTCACTCACATCCTCCCCCACTAGCTCCATGTTTGGTGAGATTCTCACATTAAACTGCCTTGAGGAGCGAGAAGGTGGCATGGTGGTTAGTGCACTGGATCCCACATGGTCCAGACACAGCAGTTTGAAAAACACACTGGGCATTGTGCGTGAGTGTTCCAAAGTCCCAAGAGGAGGCTGGAGGAGAAGGGATTGCGGTGTGGCCATTCCACCTGTGGCGTGATTTCACACTTCTTTCTCTCTTCTGGTGACTACATGTGCTATTGAGAAAATATTTTTTTTAGAAAAAAACTGCCTTGAGTTTTTTCTTTTTTTTTTTCTTTTATTTATTTATTTTTACCTTTTTTCACAAACATTTACCTTACATATCAAAAAATTTTTGCTCAGGACCAGCAGTTAGCGTAATGGCTATGTCGCTGGACTCCCACGTAGTCAACCGTGGTTCACGTCCCAGACCCGGCGGCTTAAACTCATGCCGGGCGCGTGTGCATGCGTGCCCAAGATCCCGAGAGGAGAATGTAGGAGAAGGGATTGCGGGGTGGCCATCCCTGCTGGGGGGTGATTTCTTGCTTTCTGTCTCTCTGTCTCTCTCTGTCTGTCTGGTGAGCGCACGCAAAAACCTCTCCCCCCCAAAAAAGATTTTTTTTGCTCATACTCCATAGTTCTTGACAGTTAATAAACAACTTTCAAAATTTCAAAATGTTGAATTTTAAAGATAATGTCCAAAATACTCCTTATATTTTGTATAATTTTGTTCGTGACTCTATAACAACAGAGATAGAATGGTTTTAAATGTTTTTGAGTAAATATTTAAACTACTCAAATTGTTGAAAAGCAAATGCCCAGCACACAAGTCACACATAAACCTCAGTTCAGCCCTGCGTACCAAGTACTCTGTGATACACCAGCTGCTAGCAAAGATCAGTCTCTTTCTCCCTTCAACGTCTTTCCCGAGATAATCCTCTGGCGTGGTTGCTCTTTTGCAATCTCTGCTGGTTACAGTGCTGGGCTGGAAAAGCCCAGGTTATTTTATGTTATAAATTCTTTCATTTATCTTCTCTAATCCTCTGCCAGGCAGAGCTATTTATGTGCCAGGCCATCTTTCCTAGAGCTTCTGTTGGCTTACTTGAGATCCACCTTAGTTCCATAGTTTCCTAACTAATCTTCAGATATGGCATTCCAGTCAAAGCCCTGCCCAATTTCTGATTCAATACAACAAGCATTATTAAACTTATACAAATAACCCTTCTGCCACAAAATAAAAATACTCCCAAATATTTTCCAATTCCAGAGGGGTCAGGAAGGAAGAAAAGTTTATGTTTCCATTTAAAGAAACAAACAAAAATATTTTAACAAATTGCTGAGCTTATCAACAACTCAGAAGAAAGTAAAGTGCTTAAATTGGGAAAACAAAGTATAGTAAAAAGAAATCAGTAACGTTTTACTCAAAAGTCATAAAATTCTATTTCACCAGTTCAGTCTTATGTTTGAACTCTCTTCTGTTGAATACTCAGTGTTACTGTGGTCCAATCTTTCCGTTTAAATTCTGGAAGGTAACATTCAATGTTATTATTGATATTTATTGTCCCTAGCCTTAAATTGGTCATTTTCTTGGTTGCCTTTTATTCTCTTATTTCTTTACGTGTCTTTAGTTTTCCTTTCAGAACTTCTTGAAGAGTGGGTCTGCTATTGGAAAATCCTTTCGGGTCTTGTTTGTCTGAGAATGTTTTTATCCTTTCTTTCCATATGAAAGATAATCTTGCCGGGTATAGTATTCTTAGTTGAAGCTGTCTTTCACTTAACACTTTGAATATATTTTCCCATTCTTTCCTTGTTTCCTCCCATTGTCTCTGATGAGAGGTCAGAAGTTAGCCTGATTGGATAACTTTTATAAGTAACTTGACGTTTCTCTCTTGCCAATTTTAATATCTTGTCTTTGTCTGTAAATTTGGCCAGCCTTGCTATGATGCCCCTTGGAGAAGATCTTCTTGGTTTGATTCTCTTAGGGGTCCTTTGTATTTTGTGGGTCTGGATATTTGAATACCTCTCTAGATTTGGAAAGTTATCTTCCAAGATTTCATGGAATAGATTATCAATGCCCTTAGTCTCCTCACCTTCTGGGATACTGATTATCAAGATGTTTGGGCACTTAATGCTGTCTAGTATTTCTCGTATAGTATTCTTATTTTGGGGGGTTATTTTCTCAGGTTTGTTTTTTTGTTTTTGTTTTTGTTGTTGTTGTTGTTGTTGTTATTTTTCTAGATCAGAGGTTTTGCCTTCCACATCTGAGATTAGATTTTCTGCATGGACTAATCTGCTTTTAATATTTTCAAGGGAGGTTTTGAATTCCTGAATGGCAGCCTTCATCTCTAATAGCTCCATTTGAGTCTTTTTTTATGGTGTGTATTTCCTCTTTCAGATCATGGAAGAGTTTCAACACCTCCTCCTGGAACTCGTCTCTTTTCTCCTGCATCTTCTGGAGTTCATTATCTCTCAACTCTTGCATCTCCTTTAGTTTTGTCCCTAAGAATATTCTGAATTCTCTATCAGACATTTCCACGAGTTCTACTGCACTGCCTATGGATGATGAGGGATTGTTCTTTTCCCTTAGGGGAGAAATATTTTCTTGGTTTCTCGTGTTTCTTGGGCCTCTGCGGTGGTTTCAGGTCATAATATGACAAAATCTCTCCGCCACTTGTCTGAATATTTCGGGGTCTAGAAGATGGAGTTTAGAGCATGGCTTCCCTGAACAGGCCAGGACACGTCCTTGAGTTCTTTCTGACAAAATAAGGAACGAGTGCTGTGTGCACACTGCATCACAAGCAGGCCGGCACTGTGCCTGTGCACCAGCCGGGACGCGCTTCAGGTGAGGGGCAGGGGCCCGTCCTCCTAGCACCTCCTGGCCACTTACCCTGCTCTCCTCTGCTTACGGAACATGTGCCATGTCTTCCGCTTGGAGTGACTGAGTCAGAGAGAACGCCCAGAAAGCCCTGGAGCACAGTGACGCTCAGTAACTGACAGCTATTAGAGCCTGTCACCAGGCTGATTACTGGCAAAGCCCTGGAGCACAGTGACGCTCAGTGACTGGCAGCTATTAGAGCCTGTCACCAGGCTGATTACTGGCAAAGCCAGTCTGGGTCGATGCAGTTCTCAGCCTGCCCCGCTCTGCCCCGCGCAGACAGAGCACTCTCCTCGGGTTTGAACCGTTACCACTTCCAATGTTCAATGGCCCTCGGGGCTGCCAACGCCAACGCGTTAACCCTCAGAGCCTACTAAGTCATTTAATGCAATGTTCCATCTTGGTTCCAGTTACCACAAATTATAGTTCAAGAAAGTGAAAATTCATCTATTAGAATGTGAGTCAAATTAGAAAATAATAATAAATAAAATCATTACATTTTTTAAGTTTTAAAAAAGTGAAATGAGTTATCCAGGTCACCCATCCAAGCTCTGAAATCCTACACCTCCATCTCAACACAATAACTTCCTGGCAGCAGGCATCCAATAACGTTTGCCATGGAAAAACAAATGAAAAAGCACAGACACTCGTTTAATTGCAGTCGACACGTGTACTCTCCAGAGAGGGAGAAAGCACTTCCCAGCAGGGCCTGGTCACAACGCATCCTACTGGGATCTGGGACACGCATACACACACACCAAGTGTGTTTTTCAAGCCATGGACACCGGGTTCAAACTGCAGTTGGTCAAGCGGCTCCTTAACCACAAGGCCACAGGGCTGGCCCTAAAGCTGTCTTAAAAACGAAACACCATAGTCTAACAGCCAAAGAGTGGTCTCCACTCTGGTTTGTTACATACATAACTGCAACACGAGAACGCAGCAGCATGATGTGCCCCAGGAACCTCTCTGGATGAGCTCACAAGATGCGCAGGCTCTGGACGACGGCGGCAATGGCGACCGATCACCAAACGGAAAAGATGTTAACGTTTATTCTAAAAGGGAGGCAATCACATTTTCTGGGCTTTCATTTCAAATAAAAAGGTATTGGAACAAACAGCAACATGCCGAGCTACTTAGTCAATATGCACAGAAGACAGAGTTCCAGCCCAACTATTGGCTTCGGACACCGCATGGCCACGTGGCAGGAACTGCAGAGCCGGCCCAGGACCCTTCGCTGCGCTTCCTCTGGCAGAAGCCAGTCCTGGTGAGCCGGGCCCACCTGGGCTGATCCGAGTGCTCTGACAGTGCCTGTCACCGCGTGGTGCGTTTACAGTCAGGACAGCCGTGGCAGAGAGAACCGTGCACAGGGGAGCCAGATGGAACACTGCGAGCTGTTTCCTTTTAAAGTGGAAATATGCCCTCTAAGTTATGCTGCAAGTCAGTGTGCTATCTGACATGTGGAAACGGAAATGCAGTTACAGAGTTCTGTTCAGTGCGGAGAATGGTGTCTCTCCTTATCTTTTGAAGAACTCCGTAAGTTACCCTGTCTACGGTGCATTTTCCTTGTGCAGTAGGCGAGGTCGGTAGCCACATCTTACTTAGAGAGTAAGGCAGTACCTCACTGAAGCCTTCCTCTAGGGAAGCGACACTCCACTGTGGGCTGGACCGAGGTGCTGTAACCTGTGTGTGGCCTCCACTGTCACCTTCCCCACCTCACTCTCCCACCCTGCAGGGCGAGCTCCGACCTCCAGCCCAATGCCTGCTTATCTTTTCTGGGAAATCATCAGGGATGCTCTCAGAAACCCAGACGTCCCTGGTCCCAGTAGTTCCATCCCAGGAACACCGACTTCCGGGGAGCTGACGCTCAGAGCTGAGAGCCGCAGCACACGGAGCAAGCCGGCACGGCCTGAGCACCTGCCACTCGTCTGCCACCTCTCACAGGTCACCACGTGCTGCTGCGTGTCCCCTCCATGGCTTGGCTCTGACCCTAGTGTGTGCTAAAGGAATGATCCGAAAGAACCTAAGAAACAGTGGGTATTGTCAAAGGTCTCCAGGATCTCGAATCCCGAAAACGTCCGCAGATCGTCCGAGTGACAGAACGCTTCCCCTGCCCCTGCTGCCGAGTGGTGACCGGGCTCACCACTTCTGGGTCCTTGTGAGCCTCTCCAAGTCGGAAGCCCCTGTGCACGGCGCCCCCTCACCCCTGCAGGCCGCACCTCAAGGACAGTGATTACAGCCTCTAGAATGCTGTTCACCCCACCATGCACTTCTCAGTCTGGGGGACGCGAGCAGCCTCTAACCCTTCTCGATTTCTTGGGGCCAAAATGCATGGAAAGCCAGTGCCATCTGTGTGACCGGGAAGTCTCACCTGCCAAGCAGAGGGCTGACCGCCTGGCCCCACATCCACTCATCGCCCTAATTTCACTCCACACCCAGAGCCTTTCAAACAGGTTCCTGGAGCCACTGTGGAAAGACTCCTACCGCCGCATCTTGGGTGGCACTTGCCAGTCTTCCCTCTGTCTTCTCCCAAGGCCACGCGGCACTTCCGCACCCGCCCCCATGGGTGCCAGTGGCTGAGTGCTGGAATAGGCTGTGCAAGACCGGATCACCTCCCTGTAGCCGTCAGCACTTCCAGGAATTTCTCTCTCTCAGCCCTCCCTGGAGCCCAGGACAGCCCCTTGGCTCCAATCTCCCCACTTCCTCCTCCTCTCAGTCACTTTCCAATTGGGAGGTCTTAGCCTTCAATTCCTGTTCCTAAGTTTTCCGAACAGAATACTCAACGTTAACTTGTGATCAAAACACACCATTCTTGTTCACCTCAGGCTCCAGCTGAAGTCCCAGCCTGCAGGTCTCTCAAGCAGCTCCCCCAGCAGTCAGCCCAGGAGTCAAGCTCTCCCCAGGTGTGTCCCAGCGCCTCAAAGGCTTTCTCTTCCTGCTGTGGCTGTGGAACAGAGCTAGGAACAGTGGAGACTTGCACAGGGACTATGGCCAGGCCCGAAGTGGCCTCCATCCCTGCCTCTCACCTTCCCTTTGGAGATCTCAATGGGGCAGGTGGCCTAGACCCAGGGGCTTCTGGGCAAGTGTCCTCCCAGGTGCCCGGGAGGAATCAACTCATGGCTTTGCTTCTGGTCTTTTTTGGCTTCAAGGGAGAACTCAGATAAGAAAAGGCCATATGGCCAGCAAGGAGCTTGGCCACTATTGTGCAGATGAAAGGGAATACTGATACATTTTAAGTAGGGAAGTGACATAATCTTATTTACAGATTTAAAAGATTACTCTTGAGACAATGCGGAGAATAAATGAGACCGAAGACAGGGTGAAGATTTAGGAGGTGGCTGACATTGTACAAAAACAAGATTACAAAGGTATTACTTAAAGCAATAACCATAAGAAATAAGAGATTTAGGTGACGGCGTCGGTAGGACTTTGTGATTAACTGGTGGTCGAAGTGAAGGGGCAGGAGTATTACTGAGTGCCTGAGTGGATGCAGCTTAGGACAGAGGATTGCAAATGAGATCAGGGGTGTGTGGGACCCACTATAGTACAGTGGGTACCCAGAAGATCCTGAGTGAAGATGGCCGACAGCCACATAGAACGAGGGACTGGAGCTCCAGAAAGCCGTCTGAAATGGGCGTGCCGGTGTGAGGGTCATTGGTGTGAGGTGGTGGCTGAAACCCTCAGCATCAGTCATGAAAGCGCTAGCTTAGAAAAGGGGACCCTGAGGACGCGAGGTTGCTCAGTTCGCCACACTGAGCCTCCGAACAGACCCTGCGGAGCCTGAGGAAAGTCATGGCAGAGGCCGATGGTGGGGAGCCATGGGGACCTGCTCCTGGGCCCTGCTTCAGAGGAGGGGGACAGACTTAATGAATTTAATAGTGTGAGTTAGAAAATCTGGGTACAAAAACTGCGTCTGGCAGTCTGACCTTGGACACAGGAAACATATTCTAAAAGAGGAAGGACACGTGCAGAGAGAAACCGCAGCGGGAAACGGGAGACTGCACCGCGTACAGCAAGCTCTGCCGTCCCTCCTTGGAGTCCCCTCGTCACCACCGCGGAGGGCCATGGAACACCGCGGCTGTTTTAATAGCCTCCGCTCTCCTTTTAGTCCAGAGAGGACCGATCTGATCCTTCCAGCGAGATTCTACTACAGACACAGTACCTTTTAGAAGGAGGGAAACTGTTCTTTCTTCCTTCCTCTGTCCCACGTTTTGGGAAAATGACTGATGGCAAGAGTTCCCACAGCCATTCCGGACCAAGAGGTGTCCTTAGGAACGAGGCCACTCGTGGAATGGTGGGAAACGGTGGCAGGAGCTCAGCTGTTGACCACGGAGACACCATGAAAGTCTGGAACACTCTTCTCTGTGTTTCTTTAATGCAAAAGAAACATAAACATCTATGTTATCTAATGCCTTTGGAGTTTGTTGTTTATGCAGTTAACCTAATTTTAGCGGATATACAAAAAAAGGATACACTTTTGTATAATTTATACAACTCTAACACCTAGTATTTCTACTGCCATCATCACAGTAAACAGTCTCTAGAGCTAAGAAGGCTACTCGAAAACTCTTCACAATTTTCACAATTACAGAAGGCAGAGCGACATGGCAGCAAAGGAGCCAGCCTGAGAATAAGAAACCTGTACTTGGACGAGCCCGTTGCTCTGCTGAGTGAAAACCTGACACATCTCCTTCTCAACTTGCCAGAGAGAGAGCGCCCCACGCCGCAGCCCTGTCCCCATCGCTCCCTCCTCTCAGGATCTGGGCACGCATGCACACGCGCTCAGTGTGTTTCCAAGCTGCTGTTTCTGGGGTTTAAGCCGTACACTTGGCCGTGTGGGATCCAGCCACCTTAACCACACCACCAGCTGTGTCTGGGGTTTAAGCCGTACACTTGGCCATGTGGGATCCAGCCACCTTAACCACACCACCAGCTGTGTCTGGGGTTTAAGCCGTACACTTGGCCATGTGGGATCCAGCCACCTTAACCACACCACCAGCACTGTACCAGGCATTTTTGCAAGTTTTAACTTAATATTAAGTATCAATTTAGTCTTCATAACAGATCGACATAGGTACCAACCATTTAGAGAAAAGGAAACTAAGGTAGAGAAGTCACCTGTCTTCCTGGGGTCACAGAGCTTGTACTTGTCCAGGTCTGGAATCAAGCCCAGAAGTCTTAGGAAGGCTCTGAGCTTAACACCAGGCCACCCCGTCTCAGATAAGCAGAGAAGTAAAGACGTCCTACTTAGCCAAGAGCCTACAGCCATCCACTGCGGTGACTCAAAGAGCACAACGGCACATGGCCATGTTTTTGTAACCTGCTTTTAAACGTGATGTCTTCTGAGTTTTTAATGCAGTGCTCATGGGGCCCTCACAATGCAAGAAGGCCTCCCAAGGGCGCTAGGCCAAGCTGTGGGCCAGGTGGACAGAATGCTTCTGGTGATGTGGCTCCGAGAGTCCCTCGGCACCGTCTGTGGGTGGGGGGTGCTCATTCTCCCCAGTGAACCGTGGCTTACATAACCGGAAAGCGGCTAAGCACGCTACCCGAACACTGAGGAGCAGGCACCCGGCAGCAGCAGGTGGGCGCCCCCAGGGCCTGATCCGCAGCCTTGCTCGGGCCCTGGCCCTACCCCTCCTGGCTGCCTGGGCCTGGTTTCACACACAAAGCAAATTGCTTTCAGTGCATTTCTATATGAAATGCAATGTCCTCTCGAGATAAACGGGGCCGTCCTGTTAGCCACGGATCAGCACACCATGCTCAGCCACGCACGCCCTGAAACACCGTCCTGTTCTGAGACCTGGCCTGGCAGAGGCAGGCAGCCCCCTGCCAGTCGGTGAGCACCGTCTACGACGGCAACGTCCACAACGCTGGCTCAGTCCCGGCCTCCTCCTCTGAAACGTCCGCCTCACTGTGTAGGGCTGGGGTTGCTGATGAAATCTGCTACTCTCTAGACCTTCCCGTTGCCCACCCTGTCTTCAGTCTTCGCGCTCAAGTTTACACTGAGGTTTCTGACAGCTCAGGGTGTGGGACAGCCACCGTGGAGGGCGGGCGCTCTCCCCCTCCTCCTCGGCCTTGCCTGGCCTCCTGGGTCCCCATACCGTCCTCCTCTTAGGGTCTGTCCGGCTCAGCCCCTGTTAATATTCAGCGCTGGAACACTTTGGAACAGGAGAGCCCTTATTTCGAGCTACTCTCACGCGCGCACGAACGATACGAATCGCTTTGTAGGTGTCGTGTCCCTCAGCGTTTTGGAAGCGTCGCAGTGGAAGCTGAATGTCTGCTGCCCAGGCACCTCGGCCACACAGCCCCGCACGCGCACCCAGGAGGCCCAGACCCCCGGGATGTGAGGCCTGCTCTCGGCCACTCTGCTGCCCCTTCCTCATTAAACCCTTGGTCTCATAAAGTGGGGCAACATGTGGACCCAGCCAGAAGGCCTCTGCCTCTGCCCGTGGGCCCCAGTGGATGCAAGGCGGTGGGAGATCAGAGCCCCTGTGGACATCGTTCTTGTGGCGAGAAGCCAGAACGACGACACGGGAGCGCACCTTGTCGATGCGAGGATGCTCGCCCCGAGAGGGGCCCCTTACCGAGAACACAGGAAGCGGGCCCCCTCCCAGCACGCGCCTTCCTGAGGAGGGTGATGTCCGCTGTCCTCCAGGCAGGGCTGCCCCTTCCCTGTGAAGCTCAGCAAAGCCTCCTCGCTCCACGCCCTCAAAGTGCTGGGCTTTTCATTTTAAAGCATTAGATCTGAAACTCCATCTTTGTAATGAGTAGCCAATGACTAATGCTGACCTTTCTAAACACAAATCCACTTGAACCATAAAACAACGCTTTACTAACCCTCTTTACAGACGGAGAACTAAAGCACCACATAGCCAGGAAGGGGAAATTCAGATCTACAGTCTGGGCTTCGGGGCCTCCAAAACCCAGTTCTCACCTGCAGCTCACCCAAAGCACTGCCTTGGCACTCATGTCTGAGTGTGATCTGTGTCGACTGTAATCCGTGTCTGAGTGTGATCCATGTCCGAGTGCAATCCGTTCCGAGTGCGATCCGTGTCGACTGTAATCCGTGTCTGAGTGCGATCTGTGTCTGAGTGTGATCTGTGTCCAAGTGCGACCCGTGTCGACTGTAATCTGTGTCTGGGTGTGATCTGTGTCAACTGTAATCCGTGTCTGAGTGCAATCCATGTCCAAGTGTGACCCATGTCGACTGTAATCCATGTCCGAGTGTGATCCGTGTCCGAGTGCGATCCGTGTCGACTGTAATCCATGTCTGAGTGTGATCCATGTCTGAGTGTGATCCGTGTCCAAGTGCAATCCGTGTCCGAGTGCGATCCGTGTCGACTGTAATCCGTGTCTGAGTGCAATCTGTGTCTGAGTGCGATCCATGTCCAAGTGTGACCCGTGTCAACTGTAATCCATATCTGAGTGTGATCCATGTCCGAGTGTGATCCGTGTCCGAGTGTGATCCGTGTCGACTGTAATCCATGTCTGAGTGTGATCCATGTCCGAGTGTGACCTGTGTCCGAGTGTGAGCTGTGTCGACTGTAATTCATGTCTGAGTGTGATCTGTGTCTGAGTGTGATCCGTGTCCGAGTGCGATCCGTGTCGACTGTAATCCATGTCTGAGTGCGATCTGTGTCCGAGTGTGACCCGTGTCGACTGTAATCCATGTCTGAGTGTGATCTGTGTCCGAGTGTGACCTGTGTCGACTGTAATCCATGTCTGAGTGCGATCCATGTCTGAGTGTGATACATGTCTGAGTGTGATCCGTGTCTGAGTGCGCTCCGTGTCCCACTGCAATCTATGTCTGGGTGTGATACGTGTCAACTGTAATCCATGTCTGAGTGCGATCCGTGTCCAAGTGCAATCCATGTCTGAGTGTGATCCATGTCTGAGTGCGATCCGTGTCCAAGTGCGATTCATGTCTGAGTGTGATCCGTGTCAGAGCGATCCGTGTCTCGGTGTGATCCATGTCCGAGCGCAATCTGTGTCAACTGTAATCCGTGTCCAAGTGTGATCCGTGTCACATGGACATGGATCACAGACACGGATCACACCGAGACACGGATCGCACTCGGACACGGATCACACTCGAATAACAGATCACACTCGGACACAGCTTGCACTCAGACGTGCATCCCCATATGTGGTGCCCAGTCTGCCCACAGCTTCTCACCAGAGGACAGGACAGGAGGCCCTGGCACGGCGGGTGCTGGCGGACACTGCTGCTGGGCACAGGGAGGCCACATAGCCAGGGCCCACTCCCAGCCCCTGGTGGCCATAGTGGCCCGTGCCTGCAGTCCCAGCCAGCCTGGAGACTGAGGCAGATGGCTTGTGGCATGGTGAGACCCTGTCAGAAAAAGGGTAGAGACCAGCTAATGTGTGGGTGGCAGTTCCTTTGTCGACTGTGTAAATGCTATCGCACTTTTTTTCCCGTTAGCCAGTGTGTTCCATAGTAATGAGATGGGATTTTGTTTGTTTGGGTTTTATGCCAGAAGAGATCAGGCGTGCGTGTGAGAGACAGAGAGGAAACGGGAGAGCGGGAGAGGGAGGAGAGCGAGCCACATTCCTTTTCCTCCAGCTCTCTATCTTGTCAGGATCCTGGGCACACATGCCTGGCACGTTTTGTAAGCTGCGGAGGCGGGAACTCAAACTCCTGGGCAGCCACATGGCACCAGCATTTCCCGCATACGCTTAACTGCTGCGCCACAGGGCCAGCCCTATAACGAAAAAAGGCGCGTGCACTCACCAGACAGAGAAAGAGAGACAGAGAGACAGAAAACGAGAAATCACCCCCCAGGGGAGATGGTCACGCCACAATCCCTTCTCCTCCATTCTCCTCTCGGGATCTTGGGCACGCACGCACACACGCCCGGCGTGAGTTTTAAGCCACCGGGTCTGGACGCGAACCGCGGTCGACTACATGGGAGTCCAGCAACATAGCCACTACGCTAACTGCTGGTTCTCTAGTCAATTAGCTTTTAGAAAGTTCGTTTTTCTTTTCACTCTCAAAATTCATAGTTGCTTGCTTTATTTATCCCCCCCCCAAGTGGGATTACAACAAATACAGAGCAGCGACAATATTATTTAAAAGCAGAATTCATTTTTAATGATTTTCAACCACTTGATCAACACATAGGTCAACAACTAATGTTGTTGGACTTTTAGTTGGCTAAAGAAGATCCTAGTTTGTAAAATGGCCCGTCTTATAAACGACATGACTCACTTCTGAGCAACCCAGTAGCCCCAGTCTTGAAATGGAGTACTCAGCAGTGCACCCCACCCCCACCCTGGCTTCTTGCGTGGAGCTGCCGCGCCCTCTAGTGGGCAAAGGGCGAGGAAGCGGACACTCGGGAGAGCAGACTCCGGAGTTTAAAGGCAGAAGCACTCGTACAATCCCACCCACATGGCAAAGTAAATGCCGAGTGAACACGGCCCTTCACAATTTGCAACTCATTCTTACATAAATTGTAGGTTTGTGTGCTTCTTATATTTTTAAAATATTTATCGTAATAAATTTACACCCTGCTATAGTTTATTCTGAGTGTGATGCGTTACAGTGTTGGACTCTTTGTATCTCTTGTCGGTAAAATGAACAGTTCTTTAGATAAAATGCTATCAGTTAAATCGAACTTCCACTTGAAACTGGAGTTTAAGTAAATGAGTAATAATTTTGCATTATTTCAAATGAATTTCCGTGAAAGTGACTGACATACAGATTGAATCACTTCCCTACTCCTTCTTTGCTTACTTAATGCAATTTTCCTCAACTGAAAAACATTATTTAATGCCAGTAGAAGGGATAGAGGTTAGAAGTAGGTTTTTTAAATGAAAACAACTTAAAATGAGTGGTTTGCAGTTGTTTTAGGCAGACTTTTTAGTTCCAAAGATTTATTCTCTAATAGCTAAGCGTTTGGTGATTTAATCTAAAATAATAATAATAATAATAATGGTTCATGTAAAGCAAAATATGAAAATGACCAGAATTTTTTTAATATTTATCTAATTTTATTTCTTATTGTTATCATGTTTTTAATTTGCTACAGGGCACACACACTCATCAGAGAGAGAGACAGAGACAGAGAGAAAGGGGGAAAGTGAGAAAGCAAGCCACCAGGTCTGGTATTCAAACCGCAGTTGGCCATGTGGAAGTCCAACACCCCAACCACCATACCCCTGCTGGCCCCACAGAAATAACATTTTGTACACTTTTTCCTAATGAAATTTTGTAGTCTAAGAAGCCCTAAAACCACACCCTGACGCAGAAGCAGGTCTCAGTGATTTCTGTGCAGGTGGGTGGGAGCACAGTCCCCAGTTAGAACTAACTGGTGTATAGAATGAGGGCACCATAGATAAAGCATAGCTAACTCTCCATTTATACTAAGTCATTTTCACGGAAATTCATTTGAAATAATGCAAAATTATTACTCATTTACTTAAACTCCAGTTTCAAGTGGAAGTTCGATTTAACTGATAGCATTTTATCTAAAGAACTGTTCATTTTACCGACAAGAGATACAAAGAGTCCAACACCACAACACATCACACTCAGGTGGCATGGTGGTTAAGGCACTGGACTCCCACATGACTGACTTCATTCAAGTCCCAGTCCTGGCAGCTTGCCTTCTCATTTTCCCTCTGTCTCTTTCTCTGTGTCTCTCTTTCATCTCTCTGGTGAACACATGTGCCCTATAACAAATTTTAAAAGTAATAATAAATAAGATAAAATAAATAATAAAAACAGACAAAAATATGTATTATAAAATATATATTAAATATATAATAAATATATATTAAATACATATTATGTATGGCAGCTTGCCTTCTCATTTTCCCTCTGTCTCTTTCTCTGTGTCTCTCTTTCATCTCTCTGGTGAACACATGTGCCCTATAACAAATTTTAAAAGTAATAATAAATAAGATAAAATAAATAATAAAAACAGACAAAAATATGTATTATAAAATATATATTAAATATATAATAAATATATATTAAATACGTATTATGTAGATATACCTTATCTGTGTACATCACTTGAAGATATTTTGTATATAATATCTATTTATATATATAAAAATAAAAACATACATAAAATATATTTTATATATATACACATACATACATGTATATAAAACTCGGTATGCCCAAACACACCCTCACAAACACTGTAACAACAGACACCAGCCTGAGTGGTGGCGAGGGCTATTTATAGTTCTCTCTTCTTTTCTATTTTACTTGACTTGTTATACAAGTACACTATCAAATCAGAAAATAGAATAAGCTATTTTTCATCTAAAATAATATATAATAGTCTTGGCTGGCAGGTGGCGTGGTGGTAAAGGTGCTGGACTCCCACATGGCTGACCATGGTTCAAGTCCTGGTCCTGGTGACTTGCTTTCTCACTTTCCCTTTCCCTCTGTTTTTCTGGTCAAATTAAAATAATAATAAATACAATTAAATAAATAATTTAAAAATATGTATGTATAACACTTTTGATATATCATTTTTTTAGAAAGAGAGATTTTTGCTATAGGACGTGTGTGCTCACCAGAGAAACAGAGACAGAGAGACAGAAAGTGAGAAATCATCCCTCAGGGAATGGCTACGCCACAATCCCTTCTCCTCCATTCTTCTTTCAGGATTTGGCGCACAAGCACCTGGAGAGAGCTTAAGCTGAGCCCGGTCCAGGACTCAAACTGTGGTCTGCCATGTGAGAGTCTAGCGATAGAACCATAACGCCATCTGCTGGTCCCTGATAACATTATTCTTAAACTGAACAAGACCATCTTTGCTGTTCCCAAAGTTTGTCTCTGCGTAAACACCTTGTAACTAAGTTCCTCTTATCTCATCTCCCAGGTTACGCCACACGTGCAGGCCTTCCAGCAGGACCCAGGATGCATAAAACGAGCACTTCCATTATGAATGATGTGCAGCCGAATACCGGAACATAGAGGAGGAAATGCCAACCTGCTGTGTGACGTTCAGCGAGCCAAGCCTACGATCTCCCACAGAGGTAACTCCCGGCGTCCCTGCTCTCTGGAGGGGAGGAAGAGTGCCCCAAACCTCAGGGGCCAGGGCCCCTGCTACAGAAACACGTCAGTGACTCGCTTCTGCTGGGGTGGGATCTCTGGTTCCCGCAGGTCTGAAAGTGCTCGCAGCCAGCTCCCTCCCTGCTAAACCTCCTACAGAATGTTCTAGGGCCAGGCCCTCCCAGGAGAACAGCAGGGCAGGTCCCAGCAAGGGAAGTGAAACCAGCTCATCTCAGCCGGTTGGCCTGCTGCACTCCTGGAGGGAAGTCGGCGCTGCATAAATGGGAGACCCTGCCTACTGAACCACTGGCCGTTTCTACTGGACATGTTAGACACTGCACCACGCCTGCGTGGAGCTGGCAGGCAGGACTCTACACCACGTGAAAGCACCGGTCTGCAATAACTCAGTAAAGAGCCAGAGCACACCGTTCAAATGTACCTTCTATCTGTTCTGTGGAAATATGCATTTACACACACACACGCTTTTAAAATAAATATGCTAAGTACATTTTAAAATAAAATATTTCTAAAATTAAGGACAACTCTTTTTATAAAAAGCTATACATAATTCAACAGGGTTTAGTAAGAATAGAAATATTAATTATATTAGAAAGTATTGTCCCTTATTTTGAGAAAATTTCAGTTGCAATAAGATAACTATTTATTAAACATTCTTTTATTCTACATGTTTCAAATTTTTTAGACTTTTGAACAAATAACCTAGAGGTAGATGCGACTTAAAGATACCTAAAACCAAGTCTGAATTTAGGCTGTGCGTTCATAATATACAACACTTCTGGGTAGTAGGCACTATTAATAGCAATTTTATAGGTAAAGAAATTGAGGCCCATAAATGTTAATTGACTTGCTCAGAATCAACAGTAGGTATAGGAAGGACTGGAATTAGCACCTAGAACTTGACTTCCAATTTTCCTTTTGCTGAATCACACTTCTACTCCAAAGAGAAATGTATAGCTCAGGGTGGCTGAGTGTCAGTCATTTGTTTAACTCTAAAATATAAAAGGACACACTTTATTGGTGGACTGGAAACATTACTCAGAGGAAGCAGAACGTCTGCAGCCGTCGGAAGTCTCGAGTGACGCACCCGTGTAACCATGACAACGGTGCAGCAGCCGCCCTGCTCAGGCTCCAAGCAAGACGTTCACGAGCAGATGATGAGGAGTGTCAGGAGCCACCAGTCGCCCAGGGAACTGGCCCCAGGCTTCTGAAGAAGGTTAACTATAAGAAAGACTACATAACACTCTGCTCTCAGAGGGTAAGAAGAGCGGGTGGCGTGGTGGTTAAGGCACTGGACTCCCACATGGCCAACCACAGTTCAGGTCCCAGGCCTGGTGGCTTACTTTCTTGCTTTCCCTTTCTCTCTGCCTCTCCTGGTCAAATTTTAAAATAATAATAATAATGAATAAAATTGAATAAATGTTTTTATAAAAAAAGAAAGACCGAGTAAGTCAAACATCAGCTTTCTATGAAGCCATCCTTTGAGGGGCCCGGGAGTGGGGGAACAGATGTCTACTAAAACCATCGGAATCGCGGAGGAGAGGAGCCTCCTCAGCAAAGGCAAGACGAAGGGCCTTGGGACAGTGCTGCCCACTCGGCCTTGCAGGAGAGGTGTCACTGCTGCAAGCACACACTTGTAGGCCCGCCACGGTCATGCAAGCAAAAGGCCCACCGGGCAGCAGGGCTGATGCAGAGCAGAGGACGGGCTCAGAGGCGGCAGAGGAAGATCTGCAAGCTCCTGGCCACCCCGAGGTCTACCCTGACTGGGACAAATGGCGATTCTAGCAGTTAGGCTGCTGGTGCTCGGAGCTCGAGATCAGTCGGAGGCAGGTTACTGGTGAAATGACCAGGTTAAGTGTGCCTGGATAGTGGGCCCTGGGTCTCCCACTTGTCACTCTACTCTCCTCCAGGGAAGAAGCTGGACCATACATGTCTTGTTCCAGCTCACTAGAAATGTCTCAAAACTGAAGCCCAGAAATGCCAAGCCTAATCTCTCACCTGCCTTTGGTAAGAATTCAGCTCTACGGACCCTTTGAGCTTTGAGGAAGACTGGGCACCACATATGGGGATGCACGTCTGAGTGCAAGCTGTGTCCGAGTGTGATCTGTTATTCGAGTGTGATCCGTGTCCAAGTGCGATCCGTGTCTCGGTGTGATCCGTGTCTGACTGTGATAGGTTTGGGGTTCGCCTTAGCTACAATTCCGTTATTTAAAGGAGCCAACAAATTTCGGTGAACCAACTAGTCCCTGGCTTTCGGCCAGCAGGCATCTTCACGGTCAGCCACGGGCTCAGGACTGTCCCACATGGCCAACCACAGTTCAGGTCCCAGGCCTGGTGGCTTACTTTCTTGCTTTCCCTTTCTCTCTGCCTCTCCTGGTCAAATTTTAAAATAATAATAATAATGAATAAAATTGAATAAATGTTTTTATAAAAAAAGAAAGACCGAGTAAGTCAAACATCAGCTTTCTATGAAGCCATCCTTTGAGGGGCCCGGGAGTGGGGGAACAGATGTCTACTAAAACCATCGGAATCGCGGAGGAGAGGAGCCTCCTCAGCAAAGGCAAGACGAAGGGCCTTGGGACAGTGCTGCCCACTCGGCCTTGCAGGAGAGGTGTCACTGCTGCAAGCACACACTTGTAGGCCCGCCACGGTCATGCAAGCAAAAGGCCCACCGGGCAGCAGGGCTGATGCAGAGCAGAGGACGGGCTCAGAGGCGGCAGAGGAAGATCTGCAAGCTCCTGGCCACCCCGAGGTCTACCCTGACTGGGACAAATGGCGATTCTAGCAGTTAGGCTGCTGGTGCTCGGAGCTCGAGATCAGTCGGAGGCAGGTTACTGGTGAAATGACCAGGTTAAGTGTGCCTGGATAGTGGGCCCTGGGTCTCCCACTTGTCACTCTACTCTCCTCCAGGGAAGAAGCTGGACCATACATGTCTTGTTCCAGCTCACTAGAAATGTCTCAAAACTGAAGCCCAGAAATGCCAAGCCTAATCTCTCACCTGCCTTTGGTAAGAATTCAGCTCTACGGACCCTTTGAGCTTTGAGGAAGACTGGGCACCACATATGGGGATGCACGTCTGAGTGCAAGCTGTGTCCGAGTGTGATCTGTTATTCGAGTGTGATCCGTGTCCAAGTGCGATCCGTGTCTCGGTGTGATCCGTGTCTGACTGTGATAGGTTTGGGGTTCGCCTTAGCTACAATTCCGTTATTTAAAGGAGCCAACAAATTTCGGTGAACCAACTAGTCCCTGGCTTTCGGCCAGCAGGCATCTTCACGGTCAGCCACGGGCTCAGGACTGTACCCATCCCCGAACGCTAGAACTGTGGAGGGGGAGCGTGTACTTGTGTTCATGACTCGGATAACCTTCACGTTTGTATGCAGCTTGGTTCTGTGTGTGCCTCCACCCACAGTGGGAGTTCAGCTTGTCCTCAACGAACCACTGGTCCGGCGAGTGACAAGAAACCCATGAGATACTGTCGAGGTGATGTCTGAAACGTGCCCAGGACGGTGAGAGGCGCCCTCACGTCCCAGAGCCTGCACATGAGGGAACACAATCTAACAGGAGATCTCCTGGACAACTGGACAGCTGTGATATTTACTCTAGCGCCTTCTAGCGAGGTAGGGGACCACTTTACAGTTCCAGTCTGGCCCCACTACAGTGGCGGGGGTGACACCACCTGTGATGCTGGGGCCACAGGGAAGGCCCAGGCGTGGACCCTGGACCGATCCAGACACCCAGGGTGTGGCAGCGCACGCCCATAATGCCAGCCCTCCAGGGGCGTGTGGCAGGCACCTCACTCCTCTCCTCTCTCTTTCTTCTTCTCTCATTAATAAAAAGAAAAGCAAAACATTCAGTTATAACTGGCATATAACTGCTTTACTAAGTTCAGCCACCAGAGTATTGATTTTGATTATGCTCACTCAAATGAATTATGCTCACAACTATTCTGAAGACAAAACTCAAGTATGGATAGACCGTTCCAGACTATTGTGTTAGAGGCCAGCAAATCGAGTCGATCTGTTTGAAAATGTGACTGTGTCTATAAAATTTTTTATTGCCTTGATCTTTTAAATACATTGACGTGAGACCAGCAGATGGTGTAATGGCTACGTCACTGGCCTCCCATGTAGTCGACCGCGATTTGAATCCTAAACCCGGTAGCTTGAGTTCACACCGGGCATGTGTACAGGCATGCCCAAGATCCTGAGAGGAGAATGGAGGAGAAGGGATTGTAACGTGGCCATCCTCCACGGAGGGGTGATTTCTCACTTTCCGTCTCTCTGTCTCTCTCTGTCTTTCTGTCAAGCACATGCAGCCTATAGCAAAATACCTCTCAAAAAATAAATTCACTGATGTAATTTTCTTAAAATGTCATTAACTAAATTAGTAAAATAAATTTATATTTATATTTATTTTAAGTTGCCTTACATTACATTCAAGAGAATTTGTTTTCGGGACCAGCAGTTAGTATAATGGCTATGTCGCTGGACTCTCACGTAGCCGACCGTGGTTCGAGTCCCGGACCTGGTGGCTTAAACTCACGCTGGGCACATGTGCGTACGTGCCCAAGATCCCAAGAGGAGAATGGAGAAGAGATTGCGGCATGGCCATCCCCCCTAGGGGGTGATTTCTCGCTTTCTATCTCTCCGTCTCTCTGGCAAGTACACACACCCTGTAGGAAAAACCTCTCCAGAAAACAAACAAACAAACAAAAAGAGTATTTGTTTTCAACCAATTCACTTGATGTAATATAGATTTAATCTGAAAGTTGCCTCCAACATTTAATAGAGTATATTATTCAGTCTTATTTGACATAGACTACTCTTTTAATTATTATCTATTTTATTTTATTTATTTATTTTAATTTGACCAGAAGGAGACACATAGAGAGAGGGAAAGTGGGAAAGAAAGCCACCAGGTCCAGGACTCAAACCGCAGTCGGTCGTATGGAAGTGTCCAGTGCCTTTACCACCTGCCACCTGCTATCCCCAGCATAGATTATTTTTAACTAAATTACTCTAATCATCATTAACTTTGAGAACATGTTAGGAAAGATAAGGACTTGAACAAGCAAAGACTCTTAAGAGTGGAGCTGCTGCACCACCGCCAAGGGTCTGTTACAGGAGGGTTTCCACTCCGCATTGCCCAGAGAAGCGAATGCTGTGGTAACAATGCTCATCTCAGTCCATGAACAAAATACAAAGATAGACAAAAGGAAACTATCCCCAGAAGAAGTCAGTGAAGTGTCTGGATAGATCTCATTTTCCCTTTCTCGTGACTGAGCATGAGCATGCACACCTGATGCAAGAGAGACAGACCGAGCAGAGCCCGTGAGGTCTGTCAGAGAGCGCCCTCCCCCGGCCCTCCAGCCTCCGTCCTGGGCACGTGTGCACCTGCTCCGTTCAGGGTCACCACTTGGGATCCAGCTTCCCACAAGCAGTGCGTCACCACTGCAGGCAGAGCAGGTCCCGGAGGGGCCTGAACACAGCAACAGGGTCTACTCCAGCCGGCCTTGTATGTAAGGTTGTTTTTAATTGTGCGTGTGTCAGTTTTAGATCTCTGAAGATGTTTCCACACCCAAAACGCATCCGCTGGGTGACTCCCGCACCTCTCTTACCCACGGCATAGGTAACCAGCAGCAGTGCGGGCTCAGCGTGCCCTGCTCCCGAGTTCCCTGACCTCCACTCTCCAAAGACAAGAAACAGGCGCAGAGACGGCCTTCAGGAATTCTGGCAGACTCTCTTCGGAGCAAAGTTAATAGGTGTAATAAATGACCCAGGGCGCTGGTAGGAACAAATGACATAAATAAGCTTAAGGAGGAGTTATACAAGAAATATGGACCCAACAGGTGGAAAGTTGGGAGTCACAAAGCCAGCCAGCAGAGGCAGGGCCTACCCCTCCTAGCAGCCTGCCCAGTCTAGTCTCGTCAGAGGGGAGGGGCAACTCTTAAGCTGTCACTTTTACAAATGTGAGCAAACTAATTTTATAAAGAAATATTCCACCTTATTAAGCACTGCCCCAGTCCACAGTCCAGACTGTCTCTTAGCATGAAGGAAAAGGGACAGAATATTGGAACAGAAGGTTCCTGTTAGAGTTTTTATGTAAATTATCATTACCATGGGCTCCTAAATCACCTAATGATTCGTTTGCTTTGCAAACCTAAAACAGAACTTTTTAAGATAAACTTTAACTCTCTACAAATCATAAAATTATTTCCATATAAAGTCTGTTTATTGAATGTGCTAAGCTGTTATATGGTCCCTTGGAATTTGTGGAAGGCGATGAGGGCTGGCGGGAATACCTGCAAATGCAGCACACCCTGAACGGGACAGCTCCGATGCTGCAGACACAGCCGCGCAGAACGCCTGCAACGGTCTAGGCCGGAGCTGCGACAGGTCAGCAGGGGCCAAGGCGCTCTGGTCTAACGAGGAGCCACCTTAAGGCAGAGAATACCCTCTGAGCTCTGCGCTCTAAGAGCTCTAAGACCTGCCTTCTTTGGCTAATCTAAAAGGAGGCATTCCAGATGTCTTCATCTCCTGATTACAAGGAATTTAGTGACAGACTGGGGTTCAAGGGCACATAGCCCTTCCCCCTTCCCCCAATCTTGCATACAAACCAATTCCTGAAAGATATGGTTACAAATTACCATAGCTCCCAGCAAACGATCATCAGGTTCTTTTTTGTTTTGTTTGAGAGAAGTTTTGCCATAGAGCACCTGAGCTGCCAGAGAGACAGAAAGGGAGAAATCACCCCCCAGGGGGGCATGGCCCAGCCACAATCCCTTCTCCATTCTCCTCTTGGGATTTTGGGCATGCATGGCACACATGCTTGGCCTGAGTTTCAAGCTGCAGGGTCTGAACTCAAATCATGGTTGGCTGCATGGGAGTCCAGCGCCTTAACCCCCACACCACCTGATGGCCCCAAGGGTCATGTTTTAATATCCCTGGGATCTATCTGTTACCTATAAAGATTCTGACTGCAGACCCAACCATAGTTCTCTCTGAAAGCACTGCAGACAGCCAGTTTAGGTATGTGACACCTTGCGACGGTGGGCCATGCCATTAGGGAACGTATTAGCCAGGAAGGCCCTGTTACCATCAAGGCAGCTGCTCCTGAGGTGGAGTCAGACATTACTATTTTTTTTTTTTGAGAGGGTTTTGCTATAGGGCGTGTGGGCTCACCAGAGACAGAGACAGAGAGACAGAAAGATAGAAAGTGAGAAATCACCCCCCAGAGGGGATGGTCACGCCGCAATCCCTTCTCCTCCATTCTCCTCTCAGGATCTTGGGCACGCACGCACATGCGCCCAGCGTGAGTTTTAAGCCACTGGGTTCGGGACACGAACCATGGTCGACTACATGGGAGTCCAGTGACACAGCCATTACGCTAACTGCTGGTCCCGACTATTTTACCTGTGACGCCGAAGTGGGGGCTAATGAGAGGCCCCATGATGTGTTAGCTCCGGCCCACCTGACAGCACAGAGGCTCCTTTCAGAATGAGTCGCTAGCCTCTGCTAGCTCTGGCTGCGGGACAGACACATCGTTCATACACGGTACACGCCGTACATGCTTTTCTTCCACATTTCTAGGAATGCACACATTTCTGTAAGATTTCGCTGGTGCGTGTCTCTACAGAAACCTCTCTCCAGGATATTTTTGCAACCAGTCTCATGCCTGTGAACACGCAGAGATTAAATGTTGATCTTTTTCTGTACTTTCCAGCCCCGGCTGAAAGTAAAATTATTCCTAACCTCCTGTTATTCACCAAGCCAAATACCCTTGAATGTACACAACAGAGAATGATCAGTACAGTCATGTAGAATTCTCTTGTAAATAGATTTGCCACTTCGTTATCAGTTTAATCGCACTAAGGGACATAGTATTTTTTGTCACTGCTTCAAAAGATTGTGGTAAAAATAGAGGATTTATAAGACTGTAAAAAAAAAGCCTTATCTCTTTGGATACAAAAACCACTCAACATGGGATATATCTAAAATATCTTCCATTCATGTCATGCACATTTCAAGGAAAATACAGACACTAGCACATGGCTGTCAGTGCAGACACTGGCTTCATCGCCATTGATGAGAAACAAAGGAGAATGATCTGTAACCGGCTCCATCTGTACGTTACAGAACTGAGGTGGAAGAGTTGCCCTGAGGAAAACTGCTCTTGGAAGCCATGGTGTTCCCTCATTGCCGCCATTTCTGATAGGTATGGCACCAAGCTGCCAAGTAAAACTTCGGTATTCAAATGATGCGATGCAAGAAAAATGAGTTATGTAGTTTGCATTTTGCAAACACAAATCCATCTGATATGTGCTAGCTCCCTCAATATCTCAAAAGGGGACTAGAGTGCAATTTAAAGAGTCATTATCATGTAGGACACGTGCTCACTTGCTATGCCATTTACTCTCAGCAACAATCATGTAAATATTATTATTCTCATTTTTCCATAAATTGGCTGAAATTTAGATGCTGAGTGATCTCCCAGGACTATAAAGCCAGTAATTGTATTCAGATTTTGAACCCAGGGTTTGAGACGCCAAATCCAGTGTCATTCCCACTACACCATGTTGCACCCTGACATGACACTCAATGTTCTTTTAGGCTAAAAGGAAAAGCTGAGAAAAGCTCAGTGTGTGAATCAATGCAGGACTCTGGGGTGGCAGGTGGGTTTCCAGCCTCTGAGGCTTGCTGGGGGTGAGAAGGCGGCCAGGACAGCGGCAGAAAGTCTCAGAGCCATTCACCCTAGCCCTTGTGAAGGTATGTTGAGTGTTGATTTAATTTTGCTTTTCTGCGTTTCATTAAAACATGATGCATGTGTAAATGAAAAAAGAAATACAAGTTTTTTAGAAATTTCATGGGTAAAAAGACCAGCATTGTTTTGTAAGTACAATACTCTAAATAAAACAAATTGTTTCCATAACTATTATATCAAATGTCAATTAAATTTTTATTTTAGGTTCATGGGAGAAACTATTACTCAAAGGAATACACTGTTGTTTTTGTTTTTGTTTTCATTTTTCTAATTGCCAAAGGGCACGTCTGTCCACCAGAGAGAGACGGAAAGGGGAAAGCACCTCCAGTGGGGTATAGTCGCCCTGCAACCTTCTCCACCATTTCTCAGGCTGTGGGATTTGGGGCATGCACGCACAAGCAGCCGCCCGACCAAGATGAACCACATGGCCTATCATGTGGCAATAACACCTTTGACCATCAGGCCACAGGCTTGGTTTTGGTTTGCTTTTTGTAAAAAAATGTTAATCTTTAAAATATCTATCTATAGGCAATTTATTACAATGCCTAACAATAGGAACTTCACACCCAAATTGACTACCCTTTAATACTAATTCTTCTGCTTACCAGCTATGTAGCCTTGAGCAAGTTGCTTAATCTCTCTATATCTCACTTTTTTTTCATGTAAAAACTAAGAGGCTGATAAAAATAGTACCCATCTCAAGCATTACTGTAAGAATGACTTGCAGTAGTAATTATTGGTACATAGCCAAGCACTGATGTTAACTAATGTTAATAGCATTGTCATGCTGGCTAACAGTGTGTCTGCGCTAGACACTGCCTGCCTGGGATCTGTAGAAACACTGATGAGAAGATGACCATGGCAATGGGAGATTGTCACAGCCACACTGACTGGCGTGACCACCCTCTACGGCACATAGCGGCCACAGTCACACAGTAGGAGATTGTCACAGCCACACTGACTGGCGTGACCACCCTCTACGGCACCTAGCGGCCACACCCCCACACAAGCACAGTCACACAGTAGGAGATTGTCACAGCCACACTGACTGGCGTGACCACCCTCTACGGCACATAGCGGCCACAGTCACACAGTAGGAGATTGTCACAGCCACACTGACTGGCGTGACCACCCTCTACGGCACATAGCGGCCACAGTCACACAGTAGGAGATTGTCACAGCCACACTGACTGGCGTGACCACCCTCTACGGCACATAGCGGCCACAGTCACACAGTAGGAGATTGTCACAGCCACACTGACTGGCGTGACCACCCTCTACGGCACATAGCGGCCACAGTCACACAGTAGGAGATTGTCACAGCCACACTGACTGGCGTGACCACCCTCTACGGCACATAGCGGCCACAGTCACACAGTAGGAGATTGTCACAGCCACACTGACTGGCGTGACCACCCTCTACGGCACATAGCGGCCACAGTCACACGCACACCCTCTAACGAAAGACACAGCTAAGCCTGTGTTTCAGCCACAGGGGGCCGAGGTACTGAGGCGCACTGAGTAGAGCTACGAGCTGGTGCAGAATGCGTGGGTCGGTGGCAGGTGCTCACACAGAGATGACAGTCGTCCCTCAGCTTCTGTGGGGGGCCAGTTCCAGGACTTCCCTGCAGGTACGGAAACCTAGGTATGTCCAAGTCCCTTATGTGAAGTGACACAGTATTTGCACATAACTTACAGACATACTTACCGACACTTTAAATCATATCCAGGTAACTTATAATACCTAATGCAGTGTACATGCTATATAAATAGCTGTTATACTTTTTATGTGTATTATTTTTATTGTCATATTATTTCTATTTAGTTGTTTTTTTTTTTTTTTCAAATATTCTCAATTTTTGGTTGGTTGGATCTGTGGCTGTAGAACCCACAATATGAAAAACCAACTATATATAACAGAACTGGTGAGTACAAATATATGGCAATAATATGGAAAGAGCCTGATCACCAAAATGCAGTACAGCTTGCCTCACCTGAGCACACCAAGAAGGTCTTGGAGCCAGCAGGTGGCATGGTGGCTAAGGCATTGGATAACACATGGCAGACTCCACAGTTCGAGTCCTAGGCCCCACAGCATGAAAATCACACTGGGTGCATGTGTGTATGTGCCCAAAATCCTGAGGAAAGAATGAAGGAGAAGGGATTCCAGTGTGGTCATCCCCCATGGGGATGATTTCTCATTTTCCCTCTCCTTTGTCTCTGTCTCTCTCCAGTGAGTGCACACGCCCTATGACAAAAATCTTTAAAAAAAAAAAAAAAGTCTTGTTATCTTAGAAATTGTTCCTGCCCAGATGCCCAAAACTCTGAAGTTCTAATATTAAAAGACTCATTCTATTTAACAAACTTCTCTCAATCCCTTTTTAAGATTTATTTTTATATGAAAATAATGAGGGCTGACAGTATCCTGACATCAAGACTTACATAAGGGGCCAGCAGGTGGCGTGGTGGTTAAGGGCACTAGACTCCCACATGGCTGACTGTGGTTCACGTCCCAGACCAGGCGACTTGCTTTCTCACTTTCTCTCCCCATGCCCCACCCCCAGTCAAATCAAAAATAAATAAATAAAGTTAAATAAAATAATTTGTAAAAAGAAAGATTTACATAAAACTGCATTTGTACAAGCAATGTGCTGTTGACAGTGGCTGAGTAAACAGGCCTATGGAGGGGAGCAGAGCCAAGACGCTCTTACTCATCTTCAGAGAGCCCATGTGTAACAAAGGTGGAACTGCAGGGCAGCAAGGAAAGGCTGATCATCGCAGCAACTGGAGCTGAGACGCCGGATACCCATTATGGGGGAAAAGCAAAATCCAACCCGCACCTCACACCATATGCAAAACTATGAGAGGAAGATTATATAGCTTCTAAAAGATGTTAGAGAAAACACTGGGACTTTGGGGTAGAGAAAGATTTCTTAAACCAAACAGAAAAGTCATGAAGAGAAGAGCTGATACATTCAATTTCATTAAATCTAATCATGAAAACAAGAGTTGATCTACTGGACTACGCTGAAGTTCAAAATTCTGTTCTTCAAAAGACATCATTAAGAGTCTGAGATCCATAACAAGTCAATGAGGAACAGCACGGCCACAGCAACATGAGCAGGACTTGACCTGTGTTCGTGAGCAAGAGTATCTCAATGGTGGGTGAGTCTGAAAGGTACTCACCATCACAGGTAAGAGAGAATGGGAATCGAAGCTACCACGAGGTACTACGACAGCCAGAATAAAGACAGTGCAGTTTATCTTTTAAAGTTAAGGATGTATGATATATACCCTACAGCCACAATTTCCATTCCAGGTATATAATTCACAATCTGCCTCTAGAGACGTGTTCAAGAATGTTTATGGCAACATTATTCATGATATCAAAAACTGTACACACTACAAACCTCAGCCAGCGGGAGTGGTAAATGACGGTATAGCTACACAACGGCATGCTACGCAACAGTGAACACGGGTGAAGAAAACTCGACAACTGCCCAGCCAATTCTCTTTTTGTTGGTTATTTTCTTAAATGACTTTTTATTCTCCATGTAGTGACTTCATTCAGCATAAGATGATTCTTATAAACAAACGCATCAAGAAAAAGAAATCAGATACAAAATGATTAGTGTCAATTGAGTTTACATACATTTTTGAGAATAGATTAAACCGTAGGGATATGGACATGTACTTGGGTAAAAAGTAAAAAGACAAAAGGTTATAATGGGTATGACACTGGTCAGGGTAGTGGTCAACTTCAGGAGGCAAGAAGGTAGCAAAGACTGCGAGCAGGTGTGGGAGAGCCTTTTAAAGGCATTTTTACAATTACTTTCTACATTAGACTGAAATTAAAATGATGTTGGGCTGTTGTGAAATTCATGACTATTTTTCTGTTTCTCTATGCAAAAATACATCATGGTTTTCCCTATAACTCTCTCTCTCTTGCTCGTGTGTGTGTGTGTGTGTGTGTGCGTGTGCATGTGTGTGTGTAGCTATTTGAGTTTGCAATACGTGCTTGAAAATGAATAAAAAATATTGACATTATAGGGCTAGCTTTGCAGAATATTCACCAACAACATAGCCCAGAAAATAATAGTAACATTAGCAAGTCCGATAGTAACAGTGGCTCAGACACATGCACTGTGTGCCAGGATCTGTTCCAAGTACTTTCTGTATTCACTCATCCACCTCGCGTTTCCTATGAACCATACAGAGCGGAAATATCTGAATACGTACCCTCTCCTGAGTCTGAGCCACAGGAATCATACTTGTAAAGAAATACAAAGCACGAGGGAGACAGCTCTGATGTCAGAGTCCCCAAAGCTCCCAGAGGTGCCGCGTCCTGAAGGTCACGGGTCAACACAAGCAAACAAAATGCTTGTCAAGAAGTTCATGCCAACAAGTCAAGACGAGATTAGAGATCAGTGTCTGACCAGCGGCTAAGGTGGAACCAGTTAGGAAGTGTTGTAAATAAATGAGTGGATTTAGAAGTTCTTTTTCAAATTGAATTTATCTAGATAATACACCCTAATTTTGGATATCTCTTCTCTTGCCTTAGAATCTTTCTTAATACATATCTTTTTCATTTTTAAGATCCCAACATAATGTTGAAACAAGTCTTTTCAGCTAAAAAATGAAATTAGGTCGACATTTTAGGGTAGCAAAAAAAGGTACCAATGCTCCACGGATGGGAGCACCAAAAGGTATGGAAGCCGTACAGCCGTGAAGTGAGGAATCCAGTTAATGCGAGCCTCTTCCTAATTCAAGCTGTAGGTTAAGTTCCTACACGTTGCACTTCCCTTTTTTTTTTTTTAAGAGAGATTTTGCTATAGGGTGCATGCACTCACCAGAGAGACAGAGAGAGACAGAGTAACAGAAGGTGAGAAATCACGCCTCAGGGAGGATGGCCACGCTGCAATCCCTTCTCCTCCACTGTCCTCTCGGGGTCTGTGCACACATGCACACATGTCCAGCGCGGGCTTTAAGCTGCTGGGTCTGGTACTCAAACCATGGTTGACTACAGGGGAGTCCAGAGATCTAACCACTACGCTATTTGCTGGTCCCAAACTATCTTACTAAGCTGTGATCATGAAAGCACACACAAGATAACAGCACTTTACCAGTATGTTTCCTTAGCGAGTTATGTACTTGCATGAAGGAGTGCTCATTTATTCCCTTTTTTCTCTTTACTAATAGTAGCATAATTTCACAACAGAAATGTTAAGTGATATAGCAAAATCTATTTTTAATGCTAAAGATATACTGAACTCGTATCCCTTTCACAATTAGGATATTGTATAGTATGATGTAAATTTTTAAGTTATAGCTTACATGTTTTTGTAATATAGCTTTAATTTAAATTGGGACATTCAGACTGTACCTTGAGTGTACGTTCATCACTGAGCTATTATTTGTAAACCCTACCTCTTATATATATATACATATTTTAGGAATGACTTATTTAATTTTATTATTATATTTAAATTTGTTCTAGGGATCACCAGAGAGAGGAAGAGAGAGAGGAAAGTGAGCCACCAGGTCCAGGATGCAAACCACAGTCGGCCATGTGAGAGTCCAGTGTCTCTAACCACCATGCCACCTGCTGGCCCCCTCACCATATATTTTTAATTAAATTTTTATTAATGTTATTGTAGATTATATGCAGTTTTAGGAAACAATACAAAGATCTCATACACAGTTTCCCTGTATTTCCCCCCAATGGTAACCCTTTACAGACCTGTGGTACAACATCACAGCCAGGACAGCACCATGGGTGTGGCGGAAATGCAGGCCACGCACCTCGCCACCATCCCCCGGCACACCTGCTCCTGCCCTTCCCGTCCCAATCTTTGGGGATTGACTTTTTTTATTCAGCATAATTCTTTGGAGATTATTTCAAGTTGTTTGTATCAATTGTTCTTTGTGTTGCTAGGTGAGTGATAGTCTATGGCACAATGGCCCGGTGTAACCACTCACCTACTGAAGGACATCTGGGTTACTTCCAGTTGAGGCTATGATAAACACAGCTGCCATAAACGATCACGTAAAGCTTCTGTGTGATCCCAAGATTTTATTTCTCTGGGATAAATGCCCAGGACCTTAACTGCTGAGTTGTGTACTAGTCACATAGTAAGTTTTTTTAAGAAACTGCCATAATTGGGACCAGCAGTTGGCGTAATGGCTATGTCACTGGATTCCCATGTAGTCAACCGCGGTCCGAGTCCCAGACCCGGTGGCTTAAACTCACACCAGGTGCGTGTGCGTGCGTGCCCAAGATCCTGAGAGGAGAATGGAGGACAAGGGATTGCAGCGTGGCCATCCCCCCGTAGGGTGATTTCTATCTATCTGTCTCTCTGTCTTTGTCTTTCCTGGCAAGTACACATGCTCTATAGCAAAAACCTCTCCAAAAAAAAAAGAAAGAAAGAAAAGCCAAAGTGGCTGTCCCATTTTTCATTCCCACCAAAAATATACAAGTGGCCCAGCATTTCCACATCTGGGTCAGCATTTGGGAACCCTCACGTCTCTAATATTCACATATCGCTAGGACACAGATGCTCAGACCATGTGTTCATGCAAGTTATTTCATTCCTTATAAAGTGATTTGTTCAATTATAGACAAATAAAAGAGGGCTAGTTACAAGAAATTAACAATAAATGCACACATGTCCAGCGCGGGCTTTAAGCTGCTGGGTCTGGTACTCAAACCATGGTTGACTACAGGGGAGTCCAGAGATCTAACCACTACGCTATTTGCTGGTCCCAAACTATCTTACTAAGCTGTGATCATGAAAGCACACACAAGATAACAGGACTTAACCAGCATGTTTCCTTAGCGAGTTATGTACTTGCATGAAGGAGTGCTCATTTATTCCCTTTTTTCTCTTTACTAATAGTAGCATAATTTCACAACAGAAATGTTAAGTGATATAGCAAAATCTATTTTTAATGCTAAAGATATACTGAACTCGTATCCCTTTCACAATTAGGATATTGTATAGTATGATGTAAATTTTTAAGTTATAGCTTACATGTTTTTGTAATATAGCTTTAATTTAAATTGGGACATTCAGACTGTACCTTGAGTGTACGTTCATCACTGAGCTATTATTTGTAAACCCTACCTCTTATATATATATACATATTTTAGGAATGACTTATTTAATTTTATTATTATATTTAAATTTGTTCTAGGGATCACCAGAGAGAGGAAGAGAGAGAGGAAAGTGAGCCACCAGGTCCAGGATGCAAACCACAGTCGGCCATGTGAGAGGCCAGCAACATAGCCATTGCTGCTGGCCCCCTCACCATATATTTTTAATTAAATTTTTATTAATGTTATTGTAGATTATATGCAGTTTTAGGAAACAATACAAAGATCTCATACACAGTTTCCCTGTATTTCCCCCCAATGGTAACCCTTTACAGACCTGTGGTACAACATCACAGCCAGGACAGCACCATGGGTGTGGCGGAAATGCAGGCCACGCACCTCGCCACCATCCCCCGGCACACCTGCTCCTGCCCTTCCCGTCCCAATCTTTGGGGATTGACTTTTTTTATTCAGCATAATTCTTTGGAGATTATTTCAAGTTGTTTGTATCAATTGTTCTTTGTGTTGCTAGGTGAGTGATAGTCTATGGCACAATGGCCCGGTGTAACCACTCACCTACTGAAGGACATCTGGGTTACTTCCAGTTGAGGCTATGATAAACACAGCTGCCATAAACGATCACGTAAAGCTTCTGTGTGATCCCAAGATTTTATTTCTCTGGGATAAATGCCCAGGACCTTAACTGCTGAGTTGTGTACTAGTCACATAGTAAGTTTTTTTAAGAAACTGCCATAATTGGGACCAGCAGTTGGCGTAATGGCTATGTCACTGGATTCCCATGTAGTCAACCGCGGTCCGAGTCCCAGACCCGGTGGCTTAAACTCACACCAGGTGCGTGTGCGTGCGTGCCCAAGATCCTGAGAGGAGAATGGAGGACAAGGGATTGCAGCGTGGCCATCCCCCCGTAGGGTGATTTCTATCTATCTGTCTCTCTGTCTTTGTCTTTCCTGGCAAGTACACATGCTCTATAGCAAAAACCTCTCCAAAAAAAAAAGAAAGAAAGAAAAGCCAAAGTGGCTGTCCCATTTTTCATTCCCACCAAAAATATACAAGTGGCCCAGCATTTCCACATCTGGGTCAGCATTTGGGAACCCTCACGTCTCTAATATTCACATATCGCTAGGACACAGATGCTCAGACCATGTGTTCATGCAAGTTATTTCATTCCTTATAAAGTGATTTGTTCAATTATAGACAAATAAAAGAGGGCTAGTTACAAGAAATTAACAATAAAATTGAACCAATAAATCAGGTCACTGCCTTCTATATTGTACTACTTCACACGGGTCTCTAACATAATTTTTGTGAGTCAATCACTTGTGCTCTATAAAAACAAAACAAAAACTCTTGACAAGCTCATCTTCACCGATCACAACTTAAGTTCACTGCTTTACTGAACTTTTGGAGGGGTGGGGCAAAAGAAATGAGCCTGTCACCACTCGGAAGGCCAACAGTAGGCCACCAGCACGGGCACTCACTGTGTTTTCTTTTTCTTTCTTTCCTTGCACATTTATTTCGCTTCTGTCTCAGATTACTCATCAAAGCCAGTTGTAAATTCTCAAACACAGTTGTCTGCAGAAGTGTTGCTAATCATTTGAAAAGGCTCAGAAAATCAAATGTTATAAGCCTTCCAGACTCAACTCGCGACTACAAGAAACCCTGGGACTGCACGGCTCTTCAGTTACTAGGGAGCTAAACCCAGGCTCAGGCATGACCAAAGCTGGCTGAGATGTCTGTTGTTCTCTTACACAGTCTCACACGCAAAAGAGAGGAGCAGGAAGCAGTCCCAGGAAGAGGATGATGCAACTTGAGAATAACCAGAACCACTATCTTGTGCTTCCCGTCAGCCCCTGCGCTGCAAGCCTTGAAAAGCATCGAATTACAGAATGTGACTTACAACCACAAAACAGTGACCATTCAGATTTACAGGCCTGCTCCTGAGCCGTGCGGTTGCACAGGCCCAAGCGGGAGTGGGAAATCTTCAGGCCCTTCCAGAAGCACCATCTGTCCCACTAGCTGGCCTTGGTTTGGATGATTTATTACAGTAACCTCAGACGTATCAGGTTCAACTTTGAGTTACCCCTTAAAAATAACTATGGGATATTTACAATTTCTTGAGTAGCATAGCAGAATGAAAGGGTTAATTTCATCATTTCATTGAATGCACCACCTTAAGATTTTTTTTTTAGAGGTTTTTGCCTTAGGGTGTGTGTACTCACTGGAGAGAGGGAGAGAGACAGAGATAGTGGGAGGGAACCTGAGAAATCACCCCAGGGGGGGATGGCCAAGCCACAATCCCTTCTCCATTCTCCCAGGATCTTAGGCAAACATGCAAACACCCCAACCCTGCATAATTTTCAAGCCACCAAGTCTGAGACTCAAAGTGTGGGAGTCTAGCAACATAGCCACTACGCCATCTACTGGCCCCTTTAAGATTTTTATTATAATAAAAATGGTAGGGAAAATTATATTACCACATTTTATAGGTTTGTCCCCTGCAAGTACATGATTGGTCCACAAGATGGCACTAAGGTGACTAATGTTTTACAAGATAATTGGACATTTCAAACAACTAAATGAATTTTTAATTACTCACCACGGATATGTCCTATCAATCTGCTAATGAAGAATCCGGGGGGGGGG
>NW_006199647.1:2584749-2597228 GCF_000334495.1 Tupaia belangeri chinensis
GTGGCATGGTGGTTAAGGCACTGGACGCTCCCACATGGCTAACCATGGTTCGAGTCCTAGACCTGGTGGCTTGCTTCTCACTTTTCCCCTCTCTGTCTCTGTCTCTCTCTGGTCAAATTAAAATAAATAAAATTAAATAATTCTTTTTAAAAAATCCCCCATTTAGATCCTCAACATATATTCCAATCAGACAATTTCTCGCCTCAAGAACCCATCAGTGATGCCTGGTAAGGTATTTCCTGTTAGCACAAATGTCCTGGGTGGGTATTCCAGAGCCTCCAAATCTTCTTGTCTAGCACTAGGCCAATGAAGGAAGAGGTGGAGTCAGAGTTCCCTGCCAGGCCTGCACACACCCTGCTGTAAATTGGTCAGAGGGACCAGCCACTGGGACGATGGATTCTTGTTTTACCTTAAACCCAGGAGACTACTATCATGGTCACAAAACATAGCTTTCAAACTTTCCTGTGTTTTCAAGTGAGAGTTTGCTTTCTCATTTATTATAAATATTTCACAGCAACTTTTATTTTATTTTTAAAGAATTATTTAATTTAATTTTTTTAATTTACTTATTTAATTTGACTAGAGAGGGACTGAGCAAGAGAGTGAGAGAGAGAGGGAAAATGAGAAAGCAGGATGCCAGGTCTGAGACTTGAACCGTGGTTGGCCATGTGGGAGTCCATCACCCTTAACCACCATGCCACCTGCAGCCCCTCATAGCAACTTTTAACCTTAAGGAACAGTTTTATTTCACCTTCTATAAGAAAAATAATTAGAAAAATTAAAAACAGGTAGTGAACTTACCTGGCTGGTTTTATGAAATTGACTTTGGTATTTTTTAAATCTTTAAATCACAAATGAAGAACAGTATATATTTTTATTTACTTATTTTTTAATTTATTTTGGTTTTTTGCCATAGGGTGCATATGCTCACTGGAGAGAGACAGAAAGAGGAAGAGTAAGAAATCATTCCCTGGGGGGTTGGCCATGCCACAGTCCCTTCTCTTCCACTTTCCTCTCAGGATTTTGGGCACACATGCACGCATACCCCATGTGACTTTCAAGCTAGCAGATCCAGGATTTGAACTGTGGTCATCCATGTGGGAGTCCAGTGCCTTAACAATCATACCACACACTGGCCCCTAAATTTTAATGTTTTAATTAAAGTATTTTATTGATTATTTTAATAGAGGCATTTTATTAAAAATTCATCACTAATTCACTAAAAGAACAGGAAGCCTGGAAAGATCATTTTAAATGTGTTTATAAAATGGTAACAATTCTTTCTAATCCAAAGTCACAGAATTTCCAGGTCAAGTCAGTCAGATAAACATTACACATTTCTATGGGCTGACTGAGATGCTGGCCATGCCATGGGGAAGAGCTGAAAAGAAAAGGAGAGGCCCAAGAACCCAGGGAGGAGAGGTGCTATTTGAGCAAGCCCTACCATACAGCACTAGTGGTGCGCATGAGCAGCCCCAGTTCACCGCGGCAGGCCCTGCCAGTCACATACTGGCCTTGCGTCAGGTCTGATTCCAGAAACAGCATTGGCAGTTCAGGAATTAATCATCTATGGGTGACTGAAGAGAGAGTATTTTCTCATTAGTAGAGGGAGATTATAGCATCCATGCACTAAAGCAGAGAGATTATGAATGGAAAGTGGGAGTTGTCGGAGGACAAATACTTCGAGAACGTGCTCTGATCAGGTACGGCCGGTCACACTGATTTTCCTGGATACGGTTTCCAGTACACAGACATGGTGAAGCCGGAGAGGAATTCTCCAATTTACGGTTTCCTCAAAATTTACTCACAGCCACGGGAAACCACTGCTGGCCAGGCGTGAGGAGGCTTGAGCCAGCAGTGCTCACCGAGGCCATGTGAACCGGGCGGAGCACTGCGGGGCACGGTAATTACCAGGGCTGATGGCAGCACTCCAGGACTCCCCTGCTTGCCTTTAAGAGCATCACGAAGTTGTCAAAACAAAATAACAGCTCTAATTTTAAAAATGGTCTTAAGACTCTGAAAGAATTCAGGGAATTGAGCCAAATAAGTAATATAATACCGCAACTCCAAAATTTCAGGAGTCTCTGTATCTCTGTCTGTCTGGCGAGCGCACACACCCTATAGCAAAAACCTCAAAAAAAAAAAAAGCAACACTGTGCTTAAACAAAAAGTAAGCAGTGGCACCGCTGCTGTTAACTGTGACACCGAGGCGGCCAGCCTTTCGGCCTTGCTGCCAGTGAAGCTGCAACTGCACTGCCCTCTGACATCCGCCCTGCCCCAGTGCTGCTCCCAGAGGGGCTGCCTCTCCAGCAGAGGTCTCATGTCTCTGCATAACAAAGCAGTGGCTGTCAGAGTCAGCAGAAGGTTCACTGCACTATGTGCTTCACCACTCTCTGCACCTCAGGGATTCCAACTCCACAGACGAGGATGAGAGCTCCCACTGATCATGCACAGTACATGATTCTGAAGGGACGCTGCAAGGAACGTCTCCAAAAATCACTTGCTATCTCAGTTTCCAAGGCCACAGATATCTGGAGTCAGGGCACAAGGCTGACAATGTGACACAGGCTCTAATCAATGCCTAGTGGCACAGATGAGAGAAAGATTCATCTTGCCCAATGAAAGGAAGACAGAGGGTTCTAAGAGATTTCCAAAGAGCAGGTAGGTGATATTTCATCAGGTATTTAAAAGAGGAGAAGAGGGCTGGCCCTATAACCTAATGGTTAAGGGAGCCAGATCCCACACAGCCTATCATGATTTGAGTCCCAGCCCCGGCAGTTTGGAAAACACACCAGATGCGTGGTGTGCACACCCTAAATCCTGACAGGAAGGTGAAATGGGGAAATGGAGGAGAGAATGGTGGCTCAGCCACATCTCACTGGAGGGAGCTCACTCTCTCCCTCTGGCAAGCACATGTGACAGGGATGTCGAGTAAAAAAAAAAATGAGAAGAACTTTTCCAGCTAGAAGAGGCAAGAAGTAGGAGAGGACACTGCATGAGAAGAAAGGCAGGTGCAGACGGCAACTGGGAGGGACAAGGGTAGACCCGGCCTCCCACGTCCTGTGCTCGGGGTTCCCAAATACAGCAGCTGCACCAGAGCCCTGTGAGGCACTTAATGGGATGTTGATTTCCAGGGCCTCCAGCAGACCCAGGCATCAAGACCCCTGAAAAGGATTGGGCATCTGGGCTTGGTGAGAGCAGCCAGCATGGGACCCTGGCAGACCCAGAGCTCACCCTTCTTAGGCTCATGGCCCAGCGAGGATGCCACGTCTGAGAGCTGGTGCCACAGAGGGTCCAGCGAGGATGCCACGTCTGAGAGCTGGTGCCACAGAGGGCCCAGCTGCCCATGGCCAGCCCAGGTCAGCACTGGGAAGTCCACGGAGAAAGGGGTCGCAAGGACAGGATGCAGTGAGTAGGATAAAACAGCGGGTTTGGGCTCAAAGGCATTTCTAAAGATAAAGGCACAGAAAGGCAGAGATGTCCACGCAAGACCAGGCGGAAGGGGACTTCCAAACTCCCCAGTGTCTCTCAGGGAGTGGCTTGACAGCAGCCACCCCAATCCAGCTGGTGACCTCCTCCTGGAGGCGAGACAGCGTTGGGTTCAATGAGCAACAAAGAGTCCAGTCAAGGAAACAGAGGCAGGGAGGGTGCGGACGTTGTGGCTTACTGGAACCACAGAGCGTGCAGCGTTGCTTAAGGGGTGAACGCTGCCTTGGAAGTCGGAGCGAGCAAAGAGCACCGGGTCACCCCAAAGAGGGCAGAGTCCCACCCTGTGAGTCCCTGCTATGTGGGCTCGGCTGGGATCCTGTGCGCTGAGCACATGGAGCTGCTCTTTAAGCTAACAGTAGATGGCGCCACAGTCCTAGAGAATAATAAACGCAAACGAAGCCAATACTACTAAATTAAAAACCTGTTTATTTAAAAAAAAAAAAAAAGGTGCTAAAGAGGGATCAGTAGGACCAGGTTAAGCGGCTGCGTCTGCTTCTGGAGGCTCAGGGACTGCCAAGACACTGATCGGTCTTACTCTGGACTCGTCTCAGCTGAGACACATGGCACCGGCTCAGACACCTGGCAGGGTCCGGAGATCAGCAAAGCACAAGCGCACACTCCCCACAGATGTGTCAAACAGGGCTGTGGGCCGGGAGACCGGCGTCTGCCGCAGGGCGGCCAGCGCTGTCGGTGCGCGTGACTACCAGAGGCCCCAGACCCCTTTGCCTTCATAGCCTCTTCCTCCATTAAAAACAAAATTCACACAAAATGATATTCTATGCTTTGATATATGCCCTGAGCTGGATTAACTATTAAATGTCATTATATTATTTTTTACTTCTGATTTGAAAATAAAGTTCAAATATTTCTGTAGGCCTCTTAAAGTACCATGACCCTGCACCCTGAGCCTGACAGACGAGCCACAGCGCAGTGAGCCTGGCTACTTGGAGGCCACAGACATGAAACTTAAATAGAGGGGAAAGAGTTGTGGCCCTGGCTGTTGGCAAAAGTGAAGTTCCTTTGTGGTGCCTCCTGTTATGTTAAAATTGTATCTAAATATTGTAAAAAGACAAAACAGAACATTTCAAATTGCTTCCCATCAGGGATAAAGAACGAAAACAAAACCTCTCTCCAACATATGGGAAAGGATATTTTCATTTTGAGAGTCCGAGGTTTCCTGTTTATTAAGAGAGAAAGGCTGGAAGCTGCTGTTACTTTTCTCACAGTCTAACTTGGAAGAGGAGTGCACGAGTACACAAGGGCCAGCCTGAGAGCCCGAAGTCTGAGCTAGGGGCTGCACGGCACAGTAACGGCAGCTTGCACGGTAATCTGCAGTCTGCAGCCTGAGAACCCGAGGCTCGGAGAACAGGGGGGGACCACGTCAGAGGACCACGTGTGGGCTCCAGCACCTGGCACCTGGATGCAGTAGCTGCAGACAGCAGTGCCCAGGGCGCAGGGCGGGGCCGCCTCCACCCTAAGGAGATGGGAAGGCCTCATAGCTCCAGGCTGTAAACATCAGAGTGCATTTCCCCAGGCAGTCACAGAGACGGCCCCTCCTCCGAGGCCCGCCAAAGTCTGTGAGTGCGGTCTCCCTCTCCCACCTTGCTTGTAGCAGCTGGCCACAGAGGAACTCTGACTCCTCTGTCCAGCCGCAGGTCACAAGGCCCTCACCGTAGAGGTCCTGCCCCGTTCCTGGCAGGAAGGCAGGCCACAGAGAAGCCAGGAAGGACCTCAACAGACGGGCCTAGCTGGGTTTCCCCACATCCGTCCGCTAGCCTCGGATCCCACCCCTAGTGGAGCCAGGTTTCTGGATAGCTCTTTGTTCTCCATCAAACCCAAGGGTGAAAATAGTTGTCCCTGTGTCATTGGGTCTCCACGTCTGCAGGCTATGGAGTCACATACCACTGATTAAATAAATCTGCTGAGTGCTCTGTGTTCCGCTGTTCTTTGTCACAGGCGTGCAAGCTGTGAGCCTGGTGACAGGTGAGGAAAGGGGTGGCCCCTGCCCCTGCTCCCACAGTAAGGGTCCTGCGAGGTACGAGCCCATTTCTCACTATTGGGCGACACAACAATTTCAGAACACATCTGAGAAGGCAGACTGGACCACGCGTGTGACCCGGGAACTGCTGGGCAGAGAGGCACCCCCAGCGCCTCTGCCCAAAGCAACTGTAGAGTTAACTTCAGTTTCGAGCTGCAGAGGCTCAATGGCAGTGAACAAGTAACGAAGGTCACAGCTGCTTCCTCCGGAATCTGGCTGTGATGGACATCTGGGACCTGGCATAAACAAACCGTCCTCCCGCCCCCAGCTCGCCCTTATGCTGACGGTCCTTTCTCCCTACCCTCACTTCCCCAGACCACGCAGAACTCCTCCCGCGCGATCGCATCTTCCAGGCACAACCCTAAGCAGCAAGGACACGTGTCGCGCTCCCATGCGGAGTGCGCTGCTCCTGCGCTGCAGAGGAGGCCCAGCGGGCCGGGACACGGGCAACCCCAGCTTTCCAGCACAGCCTCTTCCCCTCTCACAGCCGGCGAGAGTGCCCACGTGGCTGACCAGGGTTCAAGTTCCAACCCAGTGGCATGGAAACACCACACATGTGTGCACGGGATCCTGATGGGATGGAGAATGAGAGGGAAAGCTGGTGACGTGACCAGGCCCCACTGGAAGGAGGTGCTTTCTCTCACTCGCATATACAAGCACACACACACTTAGCTGGCTCAAAACCTTTGTGAAAAATGCACCTCCGTCTCCCACAAGCTTAGTGCCCCACATGCCTCACGTGACATGGGGAGACGCATGCCCCGCAGTCCCCGCGCCCTCTCACTAAGTGGGGATGCGTCCTTCACAGCAGCCCTGGGGACAGAACTGGGAGCAGAAGAAACAAGCTTTGCTGTGACTGGCCCCGCCCGTTTCCACCGGGAGCTTAGAGCCCGTTAAAACCCCCTGATGCAGCCCGGCTTCTGCCCTTCGTTTACACTGCGCACCATGGAGACGGCGTTGCCCTCACGGCCTCTGAGTTGGGCGCCCTCTTTCAGTATCGGTGGACTGGCAACATCACCAGTGCCACCAAAAACAAACCAGCTTTAGAAACCATTAACACTTAAGCATGGTCAAGCAAACACTGATTTATTCATTAACTCAAAAGGTATTACTTGACCACCCTTTATGTTTCAGGCATTGTATTAGTTGTTGCAACAAACAGTGAGGAGTCGGGCCAGTCAGGTGGCATAGTGGTTAAGGCAGCTGGATCCCACATGGCCAACTGCACAGTTCGCGTCCTAGACCCGGTGGCTCAATAGGCACACCAGGCACGTGCGTGTGCTTGTCCAGAATCCCAAAACAAGAGTGGAGGAGAAGGGAGTGTGGCGTGGCCATCCCCTCTGGGGGTGATTTCTCACTTTCCTTCTCTCTGTCTCTCTCTCTTTGGCAAGTGCACACCCTATAGCAACTTAAATAGTGATGAGTAAAACACATGTAGTCTCGCCCCCATGACACTCACCATTTACTGGATGAATCAGACTTGAGATAAATAAACACAAAAATAAACATGTAATTACAAATTATAGTGAAGAAAAGGAACATAAGCAAGTATAACAAGAGGGTACCACACGTATGCTTCGCTATCAGAAAACAACCTCACCAACATAGGGTATGTATTTTGAGGCCAAAGGGATTCATAGAAGTTAGCGAGGTGAAGGTTTTGGAGGGTGTTCTAATCAGAACACAGGCAGAGCCAGCTCCATGGCCTAGTGGCTAAGGGAGCCAAGCACACTTCAAATCCTAGCCCTGGGGACAAAAATAATGTGGGGTGCATGCGTGTGCGTACTCACAATCCTGGCAAGAAGAGG
Organism: Tupaia belangeri chinensis; assembly: GCF_000334495.1. Classification (NCBI taxonomy): domain Eukaryota; kingdom Metazoa; phylum Chordata; class Mammalia; order Scandentia; family Tupaiidae; genus Tupaia; species Tupaia belangeri. The sequence goes on from NW_006199647.1 coordinate 2,592,085, forward strand.
AACTGAAGAAGGGATTGAGGCCTGGCCACAGCTCAGTGAGGGGCACTCTCTTCCTGTCTCCCCCGGCCCATCTATTTCTCCCTGGTGAGCACATGCACCCGCTAGCAACAAAAACTTTAAATTTAAATTTACAAAAGGAACACACGCAAGTCCCTAAGACAAGAAAGGGCTTACCGCACTAAGAAAGCGAGCAAGCACAGTACAGTAGAGCTCAGTGAGCAGTGGGATTGTAGAAGATGGACCTAATATCACATCACTCCGAATTCGAATTTGAAAACAACTCAGAACACCTACTCAAGAAAACATGTTGCTAGATAATTGACAATATACATTTAAACCTCAAGTCCCCAGGAAAAGTATCAAAGGAGCACAGAGAAGCAAGACGCGGCAGTTCCCACTCTCCACCCCCTGCTCGATGAGCTCTGGCCCTGCTAATCTTGGCCACAGCTTTTAACCAAACTTACAAAACGGCCTGAATGCACAGAGTCCACTCAGCGCTGTTTTTTCCTCCTGCTGGCCATACTGTATAAAATATCTTTCCTAATTTTTTATTCTTTTAAACACTATTAAAATTTAATTTAATTTATTATTGTTATTTTTACATTCAACCAAAGAGAGAGAGGGAAAGTAAGAAAGCAAGCTGCCCAGTCTGAGACTTGAACCACGGTCGACCATGTGAGAGTCCAGTGCCTTAACCACCATGCCACTGCAGGCCCTCTTTCCTGTATTTTAACACCTTGCAGGGATTACAGAGGTTGGCAGTTGCTTCCATTATTCATGTCTCACCTAGTTAATCCGATGGTTAAACTTCGGTCTCAGTCCAGTTTTGTGCTTTTTCTCTCTCTTGCCCTGATGGGGAGAAGAGCGTGTTCCGCGCATTTGCTCTTCCTCACCTGGGTTTGATCCTCCACCGCACTGGTGAGAAACAGGCCTCGGGGTTAGAAAGAGCTGGAGCCTTCTATGCCAAACTAAAGTACTGGTCATCTTTGACACACTTTCTGTCTATGTCTCCTGCCCTTGACTCCGAGCGGGGTGTGACTCTTTTTCACCCACAGATGGAGTGGTGGCTTTGTGTGACCTCCAAAGACAGGTTAGAAATGAAAATGCAGCTTCCACCTTGATTGGTGGGTACTAACTTGGGAGCCTGGCTACTCCATGTTGCCACATAGTGACCAAGCCCAAGCCCCAAGAAGAGGTCAGGTGGGTGGCCCCTGCTGACATCCCAGCTGACAGACAACGTAAACCACCATGCAGGAGAGTAAGGACACCTCCGGATGGTGCAGGCTCCCAGCCCTACGACCACCGCGAGACAGCAAGTCTGCTCCAGTGAGGCCTCAGATTACAAGCAGACAAGCCATAGGGACTCTGCCTTGTCCAAATCCATGATCCTCAGAGCCTGCAAGCATAATAAAATGTGTACTTTAAGCCACTAATCTGGGGGCAGTTTGTTACACTTCAAGAGTAAATTAAACATGAGAATGTTGCAAAACACTGACCAGGTTGGCTAATTCCTAGAACTCTCAAGCTCCGTCAGTCTCTGTATACTATGGGTCCAGTTTTCCCTTACACGTTTGTTATGGGTTGAATTATGCTCCCCCCAATTCACATGAACTCCTGACCCCCATAATGGGACCTTATTTGAATACAGTTTCATAGAGAGGCACTAAGGGCAAACGAAGGTTCTTAACATGGGCCTGATCCAGTGTGAACGGTGCATCTGCAGGCAGACATGTACACGGGGGATGTGGACGCAGGAAGTTCCCAACAGGGAAGTAGCTGTAGACAAGGCAAGGGGAGAATCCTGGAACTGAGCCCTCACTTATGCTCTCGGAAGGAACAAATCCGACCAACTTAATTTCAGCCTTCTAGCCTCCAAATGGACACAGCGAAGTCCTATTGTTTAGACCGCGCGGTTCATAGTCCTTGTCACAGCATACCTAGAACCCTAACACAGCATCGAAGGGAGGGCCAGCAGGCAGCGAGGATTCTGGGCCGAGGACAGATGACCCTAGAGGGAGGCACAGACCTGTTGAGATCAGGCCAATGTGGGAGCATCACCTACAGGAGTCCATAGAGTGCTTTGCTAACTATTTACCCCTGTGTGGACACGGCCTCACTACATCCCGAAACAGCCAGTCCATCCTTAACTGGCTGTTAACAATCCATTCAGGAAGCCATAATCAACCTTGGCGTCATGCAGATGGAACTTAGTCAATGACGAGCATGTCCTCCTCGTAGTCGCACAGCTGTGACCTTCCTGAGTCCATGCTTCGACAAAAGGAGCATCCCCAGGCTCTCGCAAACATCCCTCATACAACGATTCTCCATCCCTTCACCATCATGAGTACTCTCCTCTGATTCTGAGTTCATCTCTGGCAAAACAAGAAATCCTTAAAACGCCCCATCAGTACCACTGAATACCTACAATGCAGAGAGCTTGCTGTCACTGGACAAGAACTTCGAAGAGTCATTCGAGGAAGTTTAGGGAGATTGTTAAATCAGAGAACATGCTAGATTTGTCCTCAAGGAAACCTTTGGGTTTTATGATTTTATTACAGTTTAGACACCTGAGATTATGATTATATTGTCTCATGAGCTGCCTACTAAATAAAGAACAGAGAGGCACATAATAAAAACTTTGATAATAGTTAGACTTCATAGAAGAAAAAACTGGAGAGCAGAAATGATAGCATTCTTAAAAATAACCAAAAAATTAACTGTTTATCAGAGGTCCCACTTGCTTTTTCCTTAGATAAGTTGGGTCTTTACTTAATCCTTCGACTACGGATGTTCACGAGAACATTCGCAAAACACGAGTGCTATGGCATTAGCCCTGCCTGCTTCCTCATGTCAATACTGGAATGAGAGCGCTTTCTCCCGTATGGCTAGCCCCATGGCATTTTCATATCAGCCCGCCTACAGGTCAATCTCTGAGACTCAGCTCCTCTAGCATCACAGATCTAAATAAAGCCTCTAGCCTTAGATAAATCATTTGAAAGGGGAAATGCCTTTGTAAGTATGACCCAAATCACAAAAGTCATAAAAATAAACTGACAAGCCAAAAGTTCATAAAATTTTAAACCCTCTGTATGGCACTACACAAACAAACAAAACCAAAACTTTGGCAACAGGATATGAACAGGCCATTCACAGAAATAAACATAAACGACAAACAAAAAAAAAATGCTTAACTTTCTCTTAGTTTTAAAAACAGAAATCGAAGTGACAAAATTGCATACTTTACCTATTGGATTAGCATTCCTTGTTTTAATTTCATAAAATTCAGTGCTGTTAGGAATGGAGGGAAATAGGGCTCTTCAGGCACTCTGTTAAGGAAAGGGTGAGTTGCTGCAGACTTCCTCAGGGCGAGTCGGCATCAGTATGTTTTCTGTGAGTCTGGGGGAGTACTGGCCATTGTCCCTTTGAATACTGCTTCTGTCCCATTTTCTCTCTTCCTTTTTTCCTCATACTATGTTTTAATCTATGTTAGACAGATCATTTCATAGAATAGAGTTGAACTAGATCACCAGATATCAAAAGCTACTTTAAGTGTTATCTAGCCAGCAGGTGGTAAGAGATTAAGACCTCTGGATCCCACATGGTCAGCCGTGTGATCGAGTCCTGGATCGAACAGCTTGGAAAATACTCTGGGTGCCAGCAGGTAGCATAGCAGTTGAAGTGCTGGACTCCCACATGGTCAAGCATGGTTCAAGTCCCAGACCCAGCAGCTTGAAACTAACACTGGGCACATGTGCATGCATGCCCAAAATCCCAAGAGAATGGAGCAGAAAGGATTGAGCATGGCCATCCCCCTATGGGGTGATTTCTCACTTTTCTCTGTCTCTCTGATGAACACACACACTCTATAGCAAAAGAAAAGAAAAAGAAAGACGGGAAAAAAGAAAATCCTCTCAAAAAAAAAAAAAAAAGAAAGAAAGAAAGAGAAAGAAAAGAAAAAACATACTCGGCATGTGTACATGCATGTCTAAAATCCTGAGAGAATGGAGAAGGGATTACAACATGTCCATCCCCCATGGGGGTGAGGAGTATTTCTCACTTTCCCTCTGTTTTTCTCTGTGTCTCCCTGGTAAGCACATGTGCCTTATAGAAAAAACTTTTTTTAAAAAAAGAAAAGTATCATAATTAAGACAGTGAGGTAACAATGCAAGTAAAAATGAAACCTTCTCGGCAGAGCCCTAAAGATCCCCTGCCAATTTCCTAATTCCTAGTCATTGTCATTTAACCAAAACTAATCTAGATGCTGCTGTGAAGGGGTTTTGCTGTTCTAATTTTAGTTACTAATTAGCTGACTTGGTAGCGGGAGGATGACCCTGGAGTATCTAGGTAGACCCAGTGTAACCACATGAGCCTTTGAAAGCAGAAGAGAAAGCAGAGGAGTCCATCAGAGACACAGCAGAAGTGGAAGCAGGGGACATCCTACAGAAGATGAGCAGGCTGTCACTGGAAGAGGGCCACATGGAAAGCATGAGAAGGAATGCAGTCTTTAGGAGCCAAAATCAAACCCCAGTTGATAGCAAGGAAACAGGGACTCAGTCTTACAACCACAAGGACTTGTATTTGGCCAACTAGAATGACCTTGGAATTAGATCATCCCACGAACCGCCAGATGAAAGCCCAGCCCTGCCAATACCTTGACGTCAGCCTTCTTATACTCAAACCAAGGATAGGCATGACGCATGGTACCCACTGTGCCACTTCAGCTGACTTCAACTCTGAAATTTAAAAACGGGTGTTGTTTGAGGCCAGGAAGTGAGTGATTGTGATGGCGGCAGCGGAAGGCTAATGCACCAGCCAAGGAGAGAGCTCACACATCGACTGCATGTAGGGCAACAATGACACGCAGTCCAGTGGGGAAAGCGGCTCCTTCAACGAGCAGTGCGAGTCGGTCTGTCTACAGTGGGATGTGGGAAGCTGCACACCAGCGAGTCTGCCGAGGGTTCTCAGAGAGCAAACAATTACCATGATTGGTTCCCTTCCAAAAACCTGACCTTCGAAACCTTGCTCTGATTGGCCACTAGAATCCCTCAAATTTGCATATCCGGCACCTCATGATTGGTCCAAAAGCAACCAATCATAACCCACTGTTAACAACCAATCAGGGCCCACCGTTTACAACCAATCAC
>NW_006199647.1:2597834-2610652 GCF_000334495.1 Tupaia belangeri chinensis
TGCTGCCCACAATAAATGGACGACACTGTCGTCTCCGTGTTGTAACACTACGCCGCTTGTCCCGGCTCTCACTCCTTCACTCAGGAAACCTGTTCGGCTGTCCCCCCGGGTCGGGACACCGGGACAGTGGTGCCGTGGGCAAATGCGGTGCTTTTCAAGCTGACCCGCATGGAAAGGTTACAGGTTCACATCTGGAGGCCTTCCTGGGTATACCAGCACACACATGCCGCGGCCTGGGGTTGGGGGCAGATCATGGTATTGATCCTATGGGGAGTACTGTCTCTGCCTCGTGAGAGAAAGTAAAAAGCAAATGAAAAAATGTGTCTAGACCACTATTTCACACCATATTCGAAATAAATTCTAGAGTTCTTTCACCAAGGACCCGTCAATGAGGCCCGTGTTCACACCAAAACCATGAAGGTGGCGGCCAGGTCCCCATCGAGACGTATTACGTGTGCCTGGGCAACGACCTCGACGTGAACAAGCGTGTATCAGGGGAGATCACCGTCACTCCCAGCAAGAAGCTCTACAAGAGAGCAGGCTGTGCCACACACCTGGTGAAGCACACGCACAGCAGCTCGTGAGAGGCGTCTCCACCACGCTGCCGGAGGAGGAGCGAGAAAGGAGAGAGGATTACATTGCTGAGCTCTCGGCCCTGGATCAGATCACTGGAGTGGATTGTGACGGTCTGAGCTTTGGCTGGCTGTCCCACCCACGGGTCACCTGGCCTACAGTTGGATGAATTTCAATCACCACGTGGAGCCATTTGGATCTGTGTGCTATGCTGTAATAATCAATCAGTCAATTCTAGATGAATTATAGATTTTAATGTGAAAAAAGGGGAGAGTAAATTTTAGAGAAAAACATAAAAGAATATCTTTGTAAACATAAAATAAAAAACAATCTCTTAAATGGGACTCAAAAAGTAAAAACCATAAATAAGTTTTTGATATATTGTATTACCTTTAAATTCATAACTTTCTCCAACAAGACACTAGTCTTAGTATCACAGACACTAGTAAGAAAGTTAAAAGACAAGCTATGGGTGAGAGAATATAACCCCAACACACATATTTGACAAAGGACTACTTCCTCGAATACATGAAGAACTGCAAATCGGTACCAAAAAATCATAAACCCAATGGGAAAATGGGTAAGAGAACTAGACAGATGTTTTACAAAAGAAGATACCAAAATGGCCAGTACATTTATAAAAATGGTGGCTGAGGCACTGAACTCCCACATGGCCAATTGCGGTTCAAGTCCTGGACCTGGTGACTTGCTTTCTCACCCACCCCCCAACTTCTGTCTCTCTGGTAAATTAATAAATAAATAATTGTTTTTAATTTGCTGAACTTCATTGGTTGTCAGAGAAAGGTGAATGAAATCACAAGGAGATGCCACACACCCACCAGAATGACCAACAAGATAGCCTGACTAGAAAGCAGCTGGAACAGTCACACGCTGCCAGGAGAGCAACTGCAGTGCCTCTGGCAACCGTTCACACTATCAGCTAGAAGGAGGGATTCGAACAGTCTGTGACGCAGCAGTCCTCCTCCCAGGTGTGCCCACCACATTCGTGCACCGGGAATAGGTCTCTGTAGCGGCGTGCCTGCGTGCTTTCCCTTTGTCGGGAAGTAGCTCTCGGCCAATTGCTCTCTCCACTGTGTTCTTCAATGTGGTACCCATAGCAGGAGTCTCGCATTCAGATTTAGGAAGCCAAGTTTGAAATGCAGCTTCTCTCTTTTTACTGGTGGGGTCAGTGGGGGAGAGGATTCCTCCAGAGCCTCAGTGTTCAGATGTTTGGCCCCTAAATACCTAGCCCTCTCTAGTCCCTAGGTGGGTGGGAGCTTCTAACACGGACACTGCAGGATAGGAATTTGAGGTGCTGGGCAGATACAGCCCTGCCTCCTGCACCTCAGACTGGGCACCCTTCAGGTGGGAAAAAAAAAATCTCATAAAATGTTTAAACGATAATCTAGTGGGCTGACCCTATGGCCTAGTGGTTAAGGAAACAGACCCCATATGGCTAACCATGGTTCAAATCCCAGCCCCTGTGGCTTGAAAAACACACTGAATGTGTGTGCACTGTATGCCCAAAATTCTGACAGGATGGAGAGACAGGAGAAGGGGTTGTAGCAAGACCGTGCCCATTAGGGCTCTTTGTTCCTCATCACTCCATCTCTCTGACAAACACATTCTGCCTCTGACAATTAAAACATAAATGAAATAAAAATAAACAACAATGTAGCCAGGCTGTCGATTGTAAGCTAATTTTTGCAGTCTATTTGACATTATTAGTAATTTTATGTTACAAAAATATTTTTACATATTGAAGAGTAGAATTATAAGTTTCTTATAATTCTAAAAATTAAAATATTATACAAAATAAGCACCATACTTTCCCTTAACAATCTTTTCACTTAATGCAGTACATGTTTCTACACTGTTATGTCATTTTTTGTGAATTATTGTGTACAGACTAAAACATCAGTCATGCCACTAGAGCACCAAGCTAGTTCTCTGAGGATATGCAACAGCGGGAGGTGATTTAAGCAATGAGTCATAAATGTATCCAACCTTCCTCTCAGGGTGAAGGCCCTGAGATCTCATAACCTACAACATGCTTTTTCTCTGCTTTGGTTCTAGCTTTTTCCACTCCTCTCCCACACTCCACCGGCTTGGCTGTACTTGTTACATCTTCGATCTCCCTGGTGCATTTCCCACTACAAGGCTAGGAACACTTTCTGGATATCATGATCTGACTGAAGGCCAGACATTCCCATGGCATTTCCTAAAGGTTCCATCCACCCAATACCAGCCCCGTTCCCATTTTCCCAAGTCCTGAGCCCCCCACCTCCCACCCCAACCTTCAGGTCTTCGCTCTCCTGGCTAAGAAACATCTGCAAATAGAATTTTCACAAGCTGAGCACACCTGTGAATGGCAGCTTAGCTCATCTCCAGCACACCTCATGGGCAGTTCACTCCAAGGTTAGCTGAGAATCTTAAAATGACTCTTTTATTCCATAGATACTCAGTGTGGCCCGTGCCAGGTACTCCTCCAGAGGCTGGTGCTACCTGGAAGCTCATGAGGTCACATTTTTAGGCCCAATTCTGCCCCTTTTTAACTAGTAAAGACAGTCTCTGCAGGGGGGAGGCGGGGGCTTCCTGAGTCCCCACAGGAAGCAGGAGGGAGGCCCCGGCAGAATCAGGGCCACCGGAAAGCCCAGATGTTTGTACACAACCAGGTGGAGGTCTGGGCCTCTTCCCCTGTCCCCTCACCCACCAAGGACCCGGAACTGCCTCAGAGAGCACTGGACTCGTGAGGCTGGACGGGGGTGGGAGAGGGAGGGCTGAGAGGAGAGGAGGGAATGAACTGAAGATCCAGATCCTGGAAGCCGGACGTCAGCCACGTGCCCTGCTCTCAGACCCAGGATGACACTCCCTCTGCTCCCCAATCCACATTGCACTTAAATATAGCAGAATACGGGTGAGGGGCGTGTGACGGCGGTGCGACATTTTGAAAAGTCAGCAAGAGGACCTTCGCGAACTTGGCAAAGGACAAGAAGAAAGAATTGCTGACCGCAGGAAAAGCCTCGTCCGGGAAGGGGGGCGTGGCGTGCCTTGGGTTCAGCAATGCGGACGTTTGCGCTGCGGCAATGATGTGACGCCAAGCGAGATCAGCCAGGACCGGCCACGTTACTACACTGCGGTGAGGGAAGCAGAGTGGCGGGACGTGGAGTGTTCGGGGTCTGGTCATTTTAGCCTCAACACACAGCCTCACCCCTTCGGAGTGCACCCTTATCACAGAGGGTGGGAAGGTAGAACCGACCACACTTCCCAAAAGGCTTGCAGCTAAAGTCCATTTGAGTGAGCTCTATCATAAAATGCACTCATGTGAAACTTGGAAGGCAGAAATGAGACAAAGGACACTTCCTTGTGGCTGTGATTGCTGATAAACAGGGTTGGACAGATAAGAATGTTTGTGCAGGGCGGATTTCACACTCCGGTGCATGTTCAAGACTTCACCGTGTCGGGGCATAACAGAGGTGGGCCGCTGTGTCAAGTCTGCCGGTGACGCCTTAAGCCCAGTAGTCCCTGGCAGCCTCGTCCCGCCCCACTCCGACCCAGCAGCAGTTGGTCACCCCAGTCCGCTGTGCTGAATCCCTAGAGTTCGTAGCTCCCACAACTGAACACAGCAACACACCGAAATAGCAGTATGAGCCCGTCCTTTAGCGGTCTGGGACGACCAGGGAAACTAACCAGCAGGGTGGGGTGAGCATCTTAGGGAGCAGGCCTGGGGGCAGCTAGAAATGAGTGTAACTTGCAAACAATAAAGCAAGTCCCCACAAGAATACGGAGGGTCTGACCTCACACCTCCTCTCACGGCTGGAAGATGGAGACAGACCTATCTTAGCGCAGTTTCGAACACACACACAGCTGCCCCCTTCTCTGAAACTATCCCTGCACCCCGTCTGTAACACTAACATGCCTCTCCCTATATTCCTCCTGACCGCCAGAAACAAATTAGACGCCCAGTTCGTGTTAATGCAGACCCACGTTTTGATGCTTCCTTTCTAACCTGTGTACGCAGGGAACCTACTCCCCCAACTCTCCAAGCTCATGCCTTTCGTGTCCCTGGAAGCTGATGAGGCCACGTCTTTAGTCCTGATTCTGCCACTTACTAACTATTTGATCTTGAATACATTATTTATTCGTTCTGGGCCTCAATTTCTTTACATGTAAAAATGTGTTCAGACATTTTTACGTTGTCCTAATTACCTACAGAAAACCAAGTAGCCTTCCTCGGGACCAGTAGATGGCATAATGGCTACATCGCTGGATTCGACCACAGTTGAGTCCCTGACCCGGTGGCTTAAACTCACGCTGGGGGCATATGTGTGCGTGCCCAAGATCCCGAGAGGAGAATGGAGGAGAAGGGATTGTGGCATGGCCATTCCCCCTGGGGGGTGGTTTCTCTCTGTCTCTCTCTGTCTCTCTGGTGAGCACACGTGCCCTATAGCAAAAATCTGTCCAAAAAAAGAAAAGAAAGGAAAACCAAGTAAGCCTTCCTGAGGAAATGTGGGTGGGAAAGGGAAGGCCGAGTGCCAGTGGGCATGGCCCTTGAGCTGGTCTGGGTTCTGACCACTCTGCATCTGCTGACTCTGGCCGGGCTGGACAGACGCACACCATGAGCTTGGCTTCCCGTCTCACACCTTCATGACTCCCCATAAAGAACACTGAGGCATGACTTTCCCCCGGGCTGCTGAGCGCGCCGACTTTGCTCTGGGTGGATGGATAGAGCAAACACTGGAGAGATAAAACCTCCGGGAGAGAAAGTTCTGCACGGCTCTACTTGCAAAGCCTGCAGTCTCGGCTGGGGCCACCCGCCAGGAGGCACAGGCCTCCACTCTCGAAGAAAAACGAGACGTGCTGTTCCCTCACACAGGACCAAGTTCACACTCACCTCGGGCCTCCCCCACGCCAAAAGCCAACAGAAATGCTGACACAACAGCGGTCAGGCTGGCCTTGGCATTCTCGGAACACCAGCACCATTCCCCACATGTGGTCCCAGGTAGGGTGGAGGGAAAAAGGCTGTACCTCACACTGCACCTGGCATGACTCCCTGATGGTCAGAACAGTGGAGCAGTGGGAGGACCACCACGGGGAATTAACGCACCGTGCTAGAGACATTACAGAGGGAAACCAGTCTCTCCTGGACGGAGTATATCAGGTAAGACTGGGTAAAGAAACCCAAAGTTACCCCAGAAAATAAGTGTCTCGCTCTGTAATTATTTTAATTTTATTTGTTTATTTTTAATTTGACCAGAGGAGGACAGAGCAAGAGAGAGAAGGAGAGGGAAAGTGAGAAAGCAAGCCACCAGGTCCAGGACTTAAACTGCAGTTGGCCGTGTGGGAGTCCAGCATCCTGAAGCACCACGCCACCTGCTGGCCCCTTCTTTGTGTTTCTATTTAATTGTGTCCTGTATCAGTTTTTCCTCTTTGGCAAACATGTCATTGGTGGCATCTCTCGATTTTCTCTGTGATAACTGATTTCTACATAACCAATCACTGGAATATAACAAAATTGTAAAATATGTCCATTCAGTGGCCTAGGTTCTGAAACTGAGACAAAGAATACCTTTTTCTTTAGAAAAGTATACATATGTGGGCCAGTGGGTAGCCTGGTGGTTAAGGCACTGAACTCCCACATGGCTGACTGGTTCGAGTCCCAGACACGGTCACTTGAAAATTACACTGGGTACAAGTGCACATGTGCTCAAAATTCCAAGAGAAGAGAGGAGGAAAAGGATTGTGGTATGACCATCCCTCCCAGGGGTGGAGTGGGGGTCGGATTTCTCACTTTCCCTCTCTCTGTCACTCTCCTGTAAGTGCACGCACCCTACAGCAAAAACTTAAAAAAAAAAAAAAGAAGAAAGAAAGAAAGAAAAATATACATGTTCAATATTGGTGGACCTCATCAGAGATTGAGGTGCCCAGATGAAAGGTTAAACTCCCAAATACTTACTACTTTCACTTACTAATGGGACATACATAGTGAGTATATGACTTTTTGGAGTTGTTTAAATAGCTTTATTAAAGATGTACAATCAGGCCCACCTGGTGGCACTGTGGTAAATGGGATGCTCTGGGAGGCTGGACCACGTGGAAAGGTCCCGGGTTTGCATCCAGAGAACTCCCTGGGTACACAGGTCCCGTAGGTACCCATGATAAGGCCTGGCTGAAGAGGGGTGGGTTACCCTGTCAGGACCCTGCTGTGGGCTCTCTCTCTCTGTCCGTTTCACTTATGGAATAAATAAACGCTTAAATTTTTTAAATAAACAATCATAATTTACATATCACAAAATTCACTCATTGTAAGTGTACAATGATTTTTTAGTGAATTAACGGAGTTTTGCAACCACTACCACTATCGAGTTTTAAAAACTTCCAGGGCCAGCAGGTGGTAGAGGTTAAGGTGCTGGATGCCACATGGCTGTGTGGTTTCAGTCCTGGGCCTGGTGACCTGAAAATCATGCCAGGCACATCTGAATGGGTGCCCAAAATCCCGAGAGGAGACTGGGGAAGGGACTGTGGCATGGCCATCCCTGAGCGGGTGACTTATGACTTTTTTTTCCCCTCTCTCTCTCTCTGGTGAGCACATGCACCCTATAGCAAAACTGAAAAAAAATTTTTTCCCATTACTACAGAAAAGTCCCTGGAGCCTGCCGGCAATGATTTCCATTTCTACTCTGAGTTCCAGGCAATCGACTTGACTGCCGTCTCTCTAAGATCTGCCTTTCCTGGACTACACTCAGTAGTGCAGGCAGTGGCACGCTGATCTGCGCGGCCGGAAGCCACATGACCAACCACGGCTTCAGATCCCAAGCTGACCTAAAACACATGGGCTTGCACCCTAACCCTGACTGGCCAGAGGACTGGGGAAGAGGATCGCAGCGTGACAGGACCATCAATAGTGCCTGTCTCTCTCTCTCTCTTTCTCTTACTAGCCTGAAAGAAATCAAATAAATATCTCTTTAGAAGATTTACCTTTTCTTAAAATATCTAATAAATTAAATTATACAATACATAGTCTTTTTGTGCCTGACTTCGTTCACATATGTTTTAGGGTTCATCCACGTTGTACCGTGTATCAGTGATCATTCCTTTGTATTGCTAAATGGCACTCCACTGACAGACAGGCATGCCACACTTTGTTTCTCTATCCTGAGTTGTTTCGATTTGGGGGCTACTATAAATAATGATACTATGAACATTCACGTGCCAAGTTGTGTGGGTGCATTTTTCCAGTTCTCTGACACATATTCCTAGAAGTGGAACTTCTGGGTCATGTGGTACTCCTATATTTAACTTTTTGAGGAATCAACCACCAAACTTCCAAAGTAGTCACACCATTTCTGTATTCCCAACCAGTCATATATGAGATTTCAGATTTCTACACATCTTAATGAAACTTGGTATTTATTACTATAGCCATTTTAGTGGGTATGTAAATAACAGCTTATTAGCCATTTACATATCTTCCTTTTTTTGGGGGGGAAGAGGTTTTTCCTATAGGGCACGTGGGTTCGCCAGAAAGACAGAGAGAGACAGAGAGACAGAAAGCAAGAAATCACCCCCCCGGGGGAACGGCCCTTCTCCATTCTCCTCTTGGGATCTTGGGCACACACACACATGCGCCCGGAGTGAGTTTAAGCCACCGGGTTCAGGACTCAAACCGCGGTCAACTACATGGGAGTCCAGTGACATAGCCATTACGCCAACTGCTGGTCCAATATCTTCTTTGTGAAATAGCTATTGATAGCTTTTGCCTTTTTTTTTTTTTTTTTGGAGAGGTTTTTCGCTATAGGGTGTGTGCGCTCGCCAGACAGACAGAGAGAGACAGAGAGACAGAAAGCAAGAAATCACCCCCAAGGGGGGATGGCCACGCCGCAACCCCTTCTCCTACATTCTCTTCTCGGGATCTTGGGCACGCACGCACACGCGCCCGGTGTGAGTTTTAAGCCACCAGGTCCGGGATGCAAACCGTGGTCGACTATGTGGGAGTCCAGTGACATAGCCATTACGCTAACTGCTGGTCCCCCTATTTTTTTTTCTTAATTGATTAATTTAGTTCTTCTATGAGTGGGCAAGACAGAGACAGCACCTCCAATAAGGTCTTGATGCCACGACTCATTCCCAGCCTGTGAGCCCAGGTCACGGGCACACTGGATGCCTGGCATACCAAGGAAGTGCTCCAGATGCAAACCCGGAAACCTTTCCAGGTAGGTCACACTTGCAGAACACTGTTTTTACCACCGCGTCACCATCCAGATCCCTTTTTGCCCAGGTTTAATTGGATAGTTTGTCTTCTTATTACTGAATTTTAAGTGTTCTTTATATAGTCTGGAAGCAAATATTTTACCAGATATGTAACTTATAAATATGGTCTCTCAATCTACAGCTTATCTTTTCATCTTCCTAAGATGTTCAGGTTTTTAAATGAGGAAAAATGTGTAATGAATTCAATATTATATGAGAAAGGCGCTTATTCTTCTGATAATTTTTTTTTAGATTCTCAAACACAAACTATACAGTTTGTGAATAATAATACTGACAGAATTTGGAAGCTGGAAATGAAGTTTACTCCCTAAAGGATAAATTCTAGCACAGAAAAGCCCTTTTCTATTAATATTTTTTGACATAAAGCTAGTGGTTTGCAGTTAACCCACTGTGAAGAGGAGTCCTTACCTGTAGCATTTCCAATTTCTGTGGTATAAATACTTCCTCGAGGACAATTTCAAAGTACTAATAGCTTAACAACCAGCTCATAGAATTTCTTCATCTTTGGCTAATCAGTTTAGAAAGTAATAGGAGCCTGCTCTAACTTATTATTGAAAATCTATACTGGGCTGATAATAAGTCTCGAAGCGAAATTCCTTTAATAAAAGACAACTATTTTGGAAGAATTTGTAGTATCAAGATTGGCATCACTGATCTTTCACTGAAGAATAAAAGGAAAATGGATTTTTAAAAATTCAAGTATACAGACCATGAAAACACATAAAAATTATTCTCTGGAGCAGAAAATGAATACTGTTTTTTTGTTTGTTTGTTTGTGGTTTTTTTGGAGAGGTTTTTCGCTATAGGGTGTGTGCGCTCGCCAGACAGACAGAGAGAGACGGGGATAGAGAAAGAAAGCGAGAAATCACCCCCAGGGGGGATGGCTACCCCGCAATCCCTTCTCCTCCATTCTCCTCTTGGGATCTTGGGCACGCACGCACACGTGCCCAGCGTGAGTTTTAAGCCATAGGGTCCGGGACGCGAACCGTGGTCGACTACGTGGGAGTCCAGCGACATAGCCATTATGCCAACTGCTGGTCCCGAATACTGTTTTTTAATAGTGATGTCACTGTCCCTAACCCAGAAGAGCCACTGACTTGACTGTGGCAACTACAGGGAGTTCATTTGCTTTAGTGTGAGTGAGGCTGACCCTTTCCCTAGCAGCAAACTCACAGGCCTGGCCTGGCCAGAGTACCACACCCTGACAGCAGTCCTGGAAAGAGCAGAAGAGCCAGGCTCTCCAGAGCCCTGCCCAGAGCTGTAGCCAGAGGAGCAAGAAAAAAGTATTTTTTTTTTGCTGGAATCACTAGGCACAAGGATAATGTACACTTCAAGCTGTAGTTTTCTCAAAAGACGGGTCACTCCTCTCCCCTATTCAGCAGCCTTGGGATTTGGCAGAGATTTAAAAAAAAAAAAAAAATCCTCTTTCTCCAGAGCAAGACAATCCCCGTAGCTAGTGATTGGCTCATAAATAATCCAATCAAGGCAAGACTCTACCTTTTGGTCAGCATCAGGGAAGACGATAAATACTCTGCTCCTTCCCAGTCACCCAATGGCCTCAGCCAGCCAGGAAGAACTCAGTCTGAGGATAACTTTAATGCAAGGAGCACAACAAAGCCTGGAGAGCCCCAGAGAATGTTCTGGAACACTGATTAAGACACTATTGAAGGTGGTTCTACCTCATCACTCTTTAATAGTATGAACAAATTCCCTTTTCTTTTTTTCTTTTTTTCTTTTCTTTTTTTTTGGAGAGGTTTTTGCTATAGGGTGCGTGCACTCGCCAGACAGAAAGAGACAGAGAGACAGAAAGCGAGAAATCACCCCCCAGGGGGGATGGCCACGCCGCAATCCCTTCTCCTCCATTCTCCTCTCGGGATCTTGGGCACGCACGCACACGCGCCCAGCGTGAGTTTAAGCCACTGAGTCCGAGACTCAAACCACGGTCGACTACGTGGGAGTCCAGCGACATAGACATTATGCTAACTGCTGGTCCCAGAACAAGTTCCCTTTTCTTCAGCTGGTTTAAATTCACTTTTCTACAGTAAAAAAAGCTTCTTGTCAGGTTCTACATCTTTCTGGCCTAGTTTGTTCTTGCTCTTTGTTTTTAACTTTTCTGTCATTTGACACTGCCAGATGTCTGCACCCCAAGCTTCACCCGTGCACTTTGCCAGCATCACCATGGAGGTAATTGAAAAGGCACGGGCCAGCACACTGCTGTCGGCCCAATCCTCCTCTTTCCCCAGCAGCCTTCTCAGAGGTCTGGACTGTGTGCCCACACGCCAGCCTTGCACGCTGTCAGAACACCGTCTGCCAATTCCCCACTGCTTCGCCACAAGAAGGCAGTTTGGGAGAGCAGCACCGTGCCTTGGAGCCCAGCCCAGGCTCCTATGACCTGTCCAGGCTGAGTCCTTAGGGCATACCTGTCCAGAATGCAATCAGGTATCTGCAACAGCACTTCCAGCTAGTGCCGCTGCCTTTCCAACAACGCTATTTTGATTTCTTGCAAAATACCTGCTGGTCATGCCTGCTCCCTAAACATCAGCATTTTCTCAGGTTTAAGCGCTACACAGTAATCCCAATTTTAATGATGTTCACAGCAATGAGTGCTCTGTCCAAATCCACAGAGGCAAAATCAGGCTTGGAATTCAACTTTCTGAAGTCCAGGAGCAGGTCTCCTACTTCCCACAGCAGATGGAACAGTCCATAATAGCATTCGCCGGACAAACTCCACGGAGAGTTTTATATTTGATTCAGGAGATGACATTTTAAGCAGAACACTGATGTATAAATACATTATAAGAGTGAAAGATCCAAAGGCGTTACCAGGTAAGGAAAGTGAAGAGACTAAGGATGTTCTCTCTTGAAAAGAAAATTCTAAGAGGAAGTAGACAGCTGTTTCAAATATCTAAATGTCTGGATGATGTAAAGGAAACCAGATTTCTTTCATGCTCCTCTTGAGGGGCTGGGAACGATTAGTAAAAGGAGAAATTAAGTCAGTCTGGGTAAAATGCATAATTAAAGAGAATCTTACTATTTAATTGTTCCCATGCAAAAGGTTGACTTGTGAAGTGGGGAATTCCTGTCCGTAGAAAGTTTCAAGCAGTCATGAGATGCCAATCTATAAGAGATGGAGTTGCACTCTCCCAGTGGGACTAGATCAGACGACTTCTAAGATCTGAGATCCTTTTCAAATTCTAGATAAGTCTCAGGCGAAATGCCATCAGTAAAATCTTGATCGGTGCTTCTTAGACTTTAGTGTGCCTAAGACTCATCTGGGAAGCTAGTTAGGGCAGATATCCAGGGGCCCACTACCAGAAGACCCTCATTCAGTAAGTCCAAAGAGGGCCCAAGAACTTGCTTTTCTAATAAGCTCCCAAACAGTGCTGACTCTGCTGGTCCACAAATCATAATTATTTATTAGGTATTTGTGAAAAGATGAAAGAAAATAAAAAGGCTTTGGCAGACAAAAGGAGAAATGAAAAGTAAAGTGTACTTGGCATTCATACAGGAAACAACTGTAATGACTACTTCAGAGGAAAGGAGCCCTTCCAAATAATGGGCCGCTCTACTCAGCAGTATGGAGATATTTGAGGAAATTAATTGGTACATACGGCTGTGGATGTGAGTGTCTAGCCATAATAAACGTTCCATCCAAGCTTTCTTTTAAACATTTGGTTGAGTAATTTCAAGGAGATGATGTCATTTCAAAACCTCCTGTCTGGGGACCAGCAGTTAGCATAATGGCTATGTTGCTGGACTCCCACGTAGTCGACCGCGGTTCGAGTCCCGGACCCGGTGGCTTAAACTCACGCCGGGCGCGTGTGCGTGTGTGCCCAAGAATCCGAGAGGAGAATGGAGGAGAAGGGATTGCGGCGTGGCCATCCCCCCTGGGGGGTGATTTCTCGCTTTCTATCTCTCTGTCTCTGTCTGTCTGGCGAGCGCACACGCCCTATAGCAAAAACCTCTCCAAAAAA
>NW_006199647.1:2610665-2611183 GCF_000334495.1 Tupaia belangeri chinensis
AAAAAAACCTCCTGTCTGGAGTTCAGAGGCCAATCGGGCTCACATTTCTCTTCTGCTTATCTCTAACGCCTCTTCAGCAACTTCACCCAGACCAGCTACGAAAGCTGGTGAGTCTGTCAGTTTAGGAGTAAAAGCTTTTGGGGCCAAGTAGTACAGTTTGGCTTGTAAATGTCTACCCCTGAAATGAAGATCCGAGGAAATAATCTTAAAAATATACACTCCGCAATGGCAAGTTCAAAGGAGACCCTTATCCGTCCTTCAAGGATCATGTCAAACTGTACTCATTAAGTCTTTCCTGGCCCGTCAACATACCATGAACGTCTAAATTCATACCTCACTTTCAACTCTCTTCTAACTCTACTTAAAATATTCTGAGTTACAAATGTCATTTGTTATTTATGGCGAGTCCAATCACACAGTGGTTAAACAGAAGTGTAATTTAACAACAGTTAAACTCTAGCAAATGTGTACATAGAAATGAGTGTAAGAACACTCAGGTACCCTAGAGCTGGGTAAGA
>NW_006199647.1:2611214-2631894 GCF_000334495.1 Tupaia belangeri chinensis
GGAAAAGCAAAGAGGAAGGGGGATCCCATCCCCAAGGTGGGAGTTCAGATCACACTGGAGAAGATGAGTCGCGCATTTCCTGGCTGAAGCTGGTCTGGGGTCACCAGGAGAGCAGAGTGTAGGCAGAGCTTGACTGATTAGCAGCCAGATGCAGGGGCTGGTGTGGCTGCAGTCCAGACAGCAGAAAGCCTCAGGATCTGAATACAGAGCAAAGGCGTGGTGGGAAACCCCAGTCTGTCAATAGTAAGAAGGCCTGCACAGGCTGTCAGGCACCCATGTGGCCAAGAAGACTTTGGGACTAGATTCTGTGTCAAGGGGCCCATGGGAAGTCTATTGCCAGGCAGGGTGAAGGTTGCAAGGCCATCTGATAACCCATGTTTGGTCATATGGCTGAAGCAGAGTTTCACCAGGCATCCTCAAACCCATTCCACCAACACACAGTGCAACAGCCAGAAACAGCAGGAGAAACCCTTCCACAGCCTCTGCTGAGAAAGCTTAGCACCCTGAGGAGTGGTGGAAAGATATGCTAAGAGAACACTGTCCATTATCAAAAAGCACATATAGGAGAGTGATTTTGGAGCTCAGAGGCAATGAATTAATAATATATTTGTGTAATTTTTTTTAATTCTTTTTTTTTTTTTGGAGAGGTTTTTTGCTATCGGGCGCGTGCGCTCGCCAGACAGACAGAGAGAGACAGAGAGACAGAAAGCGAGAAATCACCCCCCGGGGAGGATGGCCATGCCACAATCCCTTCTCCTCTGTTCTCCCCTCGGGATCTTGGGCACGCACGCACACACGCCCGGCGTGAGTTTTAAGCCACCGGGTCCGGGACGCAAACTGCGGTCGACTACATGGGAGTCCAGCAACATAGCCATTACGCTAACTACTGGTCCCTGTGTAATTATTTTTAAAAACATTTTTTTTTAATTTGCTAGAGGACATGTACACACACCAAAGAAAGAAAGAGGAGAGGAAGAAAAGGGAGAAACCACTCTCCCATGGAAATGGCCACACTACAATCCTTTCTTCCATTTCTTCCTCCTTTAGGATTCTGAGGCTACATGCACAACTGCCTGTGTGTTTTTCAAGCTGCTGGGTCTGTGACTCAAACCACACCATGTGGGAGACGGATGTCTCAACCACTAAGCCCCAGGCTGGCCTCTATTTGTGTAATTCTTAGAGTGTTAACTTTTTTATGATTAAGAACTAGGATTCTTCTTTGTAGTCTCTGCAATTCCTACTTTTATTACAAACTATTTCTCAGTAAATAGTAAGAAATCCCGGGTCAACAAGTGGCACAGAGGTTAAGACACTGGATCCCATATGGCTGACTCCACAGTTTGAGTCCTGGGCCCAGCAGCTTGAAAATCATGCCAGGCACAGTCATCCCAAGAGGAGACAGGAGGACAAGGGACTGTGGATGGTCATCTCCCTGGGACATGATTTATCATTCTCTCTCTCTCTCTCTCTCTCTCTCTCTCTCTCTCTCTCTCTGCCTATCTGTGGCGAGTATATGTGCCCAATAGCAAAAAAACTAAAAAGAGAAAAAAGAAAGAAATCCTAGTTGTCTTGATTTGTTTTTGCAGAAATTGGCAAGCTGATTTTAATATTCATATGGAAATGTGGGGGAACCAGAATAGCCCAAACAATCTTTAAAAAAGGTTGAGATATCATACTTCCTAATTATAAAACACTGTAGAGCCAATCCTACAGCCTAGGTTAAGGAAGTCAAATCCTACATGGCCAGTTGCAGTTAAAATCTCAGAACCAGGAGCTTAAACAACATGTTGAATGCATGTGCATAAATCCCCAAGATCCTGACAGGATGGAGGAATGGAGGAGAAGGGATTATGGCATAACTATGCCCCATGGGGAGGTGCTTTCTCCTTCCCTCCCTCTCTCTATCTCTGTCTCTTCATTCTCTGACAAATATATGCATTCTTTGGTGATTAAAAAAAAAAAGAAAAGCTCATCACAAGCTACAGTAATCAAGACAATGCGGGACTGGCATAAGGAGAAATATAGATAAATGGAAGAGAATTGAGAATCCAGAAATAAACTATTAAATTTATGGTCAACTGATTTTTAACACAAATCCAAAGGTCATTCAATGGGAACATAATTTTTTCATTTGTTGAACTTTTTCAACAAATGGTGCTACAACCAAAAAAACCCATATGCAAATAAAATAAATTTGAACCCCTTCCTCAAGCCATACAAAAAAAATTCACTCTAAATGATTGCAGAAATAAATACAAGAATTAAAATTATAAAACTCTTAAAAAATAGGAGTAAATCTTCATGACTTTGGATTAGGCAATGGTTTCTTAAATATAATATCAAAAGTACAAGCGACAACATAAAAAAATAGATAAATTGGACTTAAATGAAATTCAAAACCTTTGTGCTTCAAATTACATCATCAAGAATGTAAAAAGACAGCCCACAAATGGGAGAAAACACTTACATAACTGATAAAGGACTTGTATCCAGAACATGTAAAGAACTTTTACAAATCAACAATTTAAAAAAAATAAAGCAAAACAAAAAGATAATAACCCAATTTTTAAAATAAGCAAGGGATCTGAGTAGATATTTCTCCAAAGAAGATATATAGATGGTCAATGAGCACATATAAAGAGGCTCAATATCATTAGTCAACAGGGAAATGCCTGTCAAAAACCACAGAGAGGGCGAGCAGATGGCACAGTTGTTAAGACAGCTGGATCTCACATGGTTGACTGCATGGTTTGCGAGGACCTGTAATTGAAAAGCACACCAGGCACAAGTATGTGTGCCCAAAATCCCTAAAGGAGAGAGAAAAATGGAGAACGGATTATGCCACGACCACTACCGATGGAGGATTCTTTCTCACTTTCCCTCTGTCTCTCTCTCATAAGCGCTTGCATTTTCTAGCAAATTAATAACAAAAAAAACACCATGATCTACACCATTTTATACCCATTAGGATGTCAATAAAAAAATAAATAAATACTAACAATGGTTGTGGGATATGTGGATAAGTTGGACCATTCATGCACTGCTGGTGGGAATGTTAAAATGGTACAGTCATGTTGAAAAACAGTCTGATAATTTCTCAAAATGTTAAACATAGAGTGACATATGACCCATCAATTTCACTACACAAGAGAGTTAAAAATGTAGGGCCAGCAGGTGGCTTGGTGATTAAGGTACTGGACTCCAATGTGGCCAACCACAGTTCGAGTCCCAGACTTGGTGGCTCGCTTTCCTACTTTCCCTCTCTCTCTCTCCTCTCTCTTGTCAAATTAAAGAATAATAATGATAATAAAAAATAATTCTTTTTAAAAATTAATGTCCACTTATACATAAATGTTTGCAGCAGCATTATTCACAAAAAGTAGAAATATCTCAGGTGCCCATTAACTGATGAATGGCTAAACAAAATGTTAAACATCAATATAACGGAATATTTGTGTGACCATTAAAAGGAATGAAATACTGATACATGCTGTCACATATTGTAGATAAAGCTTGAAGACATACTTTTAAGTGAAAGAACCCACATACAAAATACAACATACTGCATAATTCCATTTTTTTTTTTGAGAGGTTTTTTTCACTATAGGGTGCGTGCACTCGCCAGACAGACAGAGAGATAGAAAGCAGGAAATCACCCCCCAAAGGGGGGAAGGCCACACCGCAATCCTTTCTCCTCCATTCTCCTCTCAGGATCTTGGGCACGCACGCACGCACACGCGCCCGGCGTGAGTTTTAAGCCACCAGGTCCAGGACGCAAATCACGGTCGACTACGTGGGAGTCCAGCGACATAGCCATTACGCTAACTGCTGGTCCCCCTTGCATAATTCCATTTTATCAAATGTTCAAAATAGGCAAATCCATGGAGACTGAACTAGATTAGTGGTTACCTGGGACTGGGGGAGGAAGTGGGAATGACCATAACTGGGCATGGGGTTTCCCGAGAGAGATGAAAATGCTCTGGAATTAGAAGTGATCATGTATGTCCAACACGTTTCACATGCTAAACAACTGTGTTGCACAATTAAAGGATGGTTTACAGTTGAATAAAGCTTTTATTTTCAAAATTGAGAACTAAGGTTTCAATATTTACTTTCCTTTTCCTCTTTCTTTTCCAATTATAGAGAACATACAAAGAACAAGCATTGAGATAAAAGTAAAACTTTCTCCTCTTGGAATAACAGAGATACAGAAAATAGAGTCTTATCATCATCAGCCTTAAGTTTCATACATTCTTATACAAATGCCTAATTCCAATTATTGGTTGTCATGAGTTTGAAAACAAGTGAGACTCGGGGAGGATATGGGGCTGAGTGGCCCATGGAGTAGAAGATCTGAGCTAGCCAACGAGTCTCTCTCCTGGGCTTCTGATCCTCCACTGTGATGTGGGGAGAACGAAGCAGGTGACCCCAGCATCTGCATGCTTCTATCATCTGCCCTAGAAAACTAGCTTTAAAATCAAAATGGCAGAAACATTTAATGTTTAGAATTAAGTAAATAGTAGTAAGAATTGTTATCTGACATAAAAATATTATTAAGTGCAAGTGGAATTGTATATTATTCTTTTCCTTTCCTCCTGATGAAACTTGTATCTCTCTTACTAAATTAAAATACAGAATCCTAACAGTGTGTGTGCATAAAATATTATTATATTTGAAATTTACATATACTTTGAAAGAATCCTTTACTTACTTCACAATGTAGGCCTTCTAATGGTACATATATTTGTACATACTTTGATTACATAGACATTGCTTTTCTCTGTAAAAAGTTAAATGACAAAAGCTAAAAATAAATAAATAAAAATTAAAAAGCAGGAGCTATTTCTGCCAGCCCACTCTTGGGGCTCTGCTCCATATTTAGGCAATTTATTTTTAATTGAGCAATTGTACCATCTTTTATCGAATAGCATTTTGAAAACTCATGGCACTTTTCTTAAAAAAAGAAAAGCAGAAAATAAAACAAACCCCCTTCAGCTGGTCAGTGTGCTCCTTTGAAGCACAGCAGATACTGTTCTGTCTCTCTATATTTGGATTTACGTATATATTTAGACTCTTTATCCTTAGAAGCTGAGTGCTCTGCATTGTGAAAGCTTGTGCCCTCTTCTTAGTGATTGAAGAGAGCTTTTTATGCTTCCTTCCCACATCAAAAGAAAGAAAAAAGTATAGGGGCTCAAAGAAAAGAAATAATTTGATTACACAGGAAAGGAAGATAAGCAGCCAGAGAGCTCACAGCACACAGAGGCTCACGCCTGCTGTCTGCACCCACCCACTCTGGGCCTGTTCATGCGGCTCACCCGCCCTCCTGTGCGCCCTCAGCATTTCTTACAGCTTCTTTCCTCCTGCTGTGCATCATATGTGGTGGTTAAATGCCTGGCTCCTGACCAGAACTGTGTCTCCGTGAGTGCTGGGTCAGATTACCACTGAGTCACAGTGAATAAACATCTATCATTTCCCAATTTAAAACTCTCCATATTTTCCTGAGATGGGAAAGGATATTCACTGAATTCCCTCATACAATGATTTCATAAGGTGTGCTCCCAATATAAGTCAGAGTTAAATTTACATCTGAGATGTAAACCATGTGAAATGATCACTTTCTCGGGTCAGAAATTGGCAAAATTCTATTTCCCTGGTCCAGAAGAATTTCAGAAACCCACTGTCCAGTGTTACGTTCTCCCTTGTAAATTAACTCTCCTACCAAGCACCTGACCTTCGAAGGACTTATCAACATTTCATATAGTTCAATTTAATCATTTTTACTTAAGCATATTAGTTATAAAAGCACTATCGGAGGGCCAGCCCTGTAGTACAACAGTTAAATGCAGTGCATGAAAAGCTGTATACTACATGGCTGACTGCAGTTTGGATCCTGGCCTTGGTAGCTTAAAAAACACACTGGGCATGTGGGCATGATTGCCAAAGTCCCGAGGAGATGGAGCAGAGGAGAAGGAATTGCGGCATGAGCATATCACCCTGCAGGGTGTGTCCTCTCCCTAAGTCTCCTGTTCTCTCTCTCTGGGCCTCTAGCAATTAAATAAACAATGAAAATGTTGAAATTAAAGCACTACTTGAAGCTACCTTCCTCTTGTTACATATTTGATCATAAAAAGCATAACAGAGCAGTAGGGGGCAGGAACTTATAAATGGAACTTATAAATAAGGCAAAGCAACGGTTCTTAGTCTTTCCAGGTGGTGTAGAACCTTTGAGAATCTGACAGAGAACATAGACAGGAGTCCCAGAAAAACGCTCTCAGACACATACACACTATTTGCATACGATTCCGGCAAGTTTATAGATCTGTTCATCCCCACTAAGCCATCATTCACAACTCCTGCTCTAGAGGACTAGGCCCAGGAGATGAAGAAAGTATTGAGCAATTGTTTAGTAATTCCAACTATTCCCCAATTTTAGAACAAGAAAAAAAAGTAGTCTATTTTGGGACCTACCCAGTTCACAGTTTACCAGATGGTTGCTACTCCTTGCCTGTGTAAACAGAAGAAACAGGAAGAACACATACTATGATATGTAATCCAAATTGAAATACTTTTGAGGGCAAAAAGAGGCACTAATAAGAATTAGGACCACAATCTCTATAAAGAAAAATATTGGACATTTTGGAGAGTTTAGTTTTAGAATGCATCGGATCTCTATTGTCCAATGACTGGCCCATTTATTCATTTCCACACAGGGATAATAGCTACTGCCATAAAAAGCAGTGACCCGGTTCATGGATTTCTCCTCCTTCTGTATTTTAATCTGTGGTAAATCCAATTCTTTAGAGCTCAACTGCCTCACCACAGATACACTGCATGCTCTTAAGGGTTTTTCTACTATCTTATAAACCCAATTTGAAAATAAAGAGTTTTAACAGAAGTACTTCTAAGTTAAAAGATTTCTAAGACTCCTGCTTAATGTGAAGAAAAAAGAAAAAGACAAGCAGTATTTTTGTACAAGGCAAATAAACTTAATTAACTAAAAGTCCCTAATAGCTTTTAACCAACCTTACAAGCTATAATACAAAAAAAAAAAAAAAGGCAGAATAGTTAGGTCGCTGGATTCCCACATAGTTGACCATGGTTTGAGTCCTGGACCCGGCAGCCTAAAACTCATGCCGTGTGTGTGTGTGTGTGTATGCACGCGTGCCCAAAATCCTAAGAGGAGAATGGAGGAGAAGGGACTGTGGCAGAGCCATCCACCCTGGGAAGTGACTTTTTACTTTTTGTCTCTCTGTCTTTCTCTCTCTGGCAAGTGCATATGCCCTGTAGCAAAAATCTCTCTAAAACAAACAAAAAACTCAGTCTGTAATTTTGAAATACACCTTGTATCCCTTGTAGTAATTACCACAATGTGGTAAGTGCGTTAGTCCATCTCGCTACAGACAAGGAAGACAAAACTCAGAACCGTGACTCAGGTTCGGTGCCGGAAACGACAAAATCAAGGCTACAACCAGCTAGACTGCAGAGCCGCTCCTCGCTCGTCGGTGAAGTCTGCATGTACTCCATGCATTTCATCTCGAATGTAGCTTAAGAACACAGATATCATAACACGAGTGGGAGTCAGGACTAACTTGTTCCTGCCCACGAGAAGAGTGAGAGTGCAATGAACTTCCTTTGGGAGGTCATTGGATTGGTGCCAAATTACATCATCAAAACAAAAATAATAAACATTTGCACAAAATATATTTAATGGAAAACTAAGGCTAGAGATACATTGTCTTATAAAATATAGCAAAATAGAGATCTAAAACCCAAGGACAACCAAACACAGGAATGAAATCCTACTAAATGAAAGGCAAACCTTGAGAGTCATTTTAGCACCATATCCAGAAACTTAAAACCAGCCGGGTACAGGAAAAACGGAGAGGTTTCTTTAAAATCACCCGCACAGTGGCTGTCCTCCTGTTCCCAGGCCTGTGGAGACCAGCTTCCTGCTCCACAGGAGGAGTACATGGCACATGGGAAACGGCGGAGTCAGCCGGATTCCACCCACAGCAGCTCCTCTCCTCAGCAGCCCTGACAGCCCACAGAAACCAACTGGCTCTGTGTGATGGCAAGATGAGACCCAGGATCCGCTTCTCTTGTAACTAGAAGTTTTCACATATGTTACAAAGATCCAGCCTACCTGCAGATCAGTTGAAATATCATTTTTTTTTCCTTTTTTTTTTTTTTAGAATTTTTTGTATTTATTTTAATTTGATAGAGTGGGACAGAGTGAGAGAGTGAGAGAAAGAGAGAGAGAGAGAAAAAAAATGAGAAAGCAAGTCATCAGGCCTGGGACTCAAACCACAGTCGGCCACAAAGGAGTCCAGCACCTTAAACCACCATGCCACTTGCCAGTCCCAAGTATCTGTTTTAAAAATCAAAAGCCTGGAGCCAGTTGGTGGCATAGTGGTTAAGGCAACTGGGTCCCGCATGACTGACTGTGTGTTTGGGGTCCCAGACCCAAGACTTGAAAAAAATGCTGGGTGCATATATGCATACACAAAATCTCCAGGAGGAGAGTGGAGAGGGGATTGTAGCATGGCCATTCCCCGTGGGGTGGGAGAGTAATTTCTCACTTTTTCTCACTCTTTCTCTAGCAAGTGCACATACCCTAGATTAAACTTAAAAAAAAAAAAAAAAAAAAAAAAAAGGCAAAAGCCCAAAGACATGCATTTCATTTGGAAAGAAGATGAGGCATGAAGAGTAAAGTTTTCCTAATTATAAATGGGAAAAAGAGCAAAAGATACTAAGAAGTAGTCACACAAAAAAAAACTAATATGAGAAAATTCACTTCAGAGGAGTTAGGAAAGGAAGAATAAATAATTGAGTGAAACAAAAATTAACTGTATCATTACAGCATATAGAGTTTCTGTAACTAATACACATTAAAGACAATTTAACAACTTTGAGTTCTAGTACCCGTTTCTTCGATTTCTTAAACATTAATGCTTGTAAAGGCTCTTGAAAGGAAACATTGCACAATGACTTATAGACGCCTAAGAACAGGTGTTCGTGCGACACGTAAGAATCATGAACAACATTACAAAAACTCAAAGAAATGGTTTTGACTTACTAGGAAAGAGTAAGGTCCATAAATATGCACTTTTTAATCTTTCCCAGGTAATTCTGATTAATATCCAGTTTTAGGATCCAGAATTCAGGTAGCATTATTTCTGCAGCTATGGATGCACTAGACACACATTTTTTGAGCATCTATTATGTCTAAGACTGGGCATTGTCTTAGTCTATTCAGGCAGTTTAAAAGAATACATAGACTGGGTGCTTATAAATAACAGGAGTCTATTTCTCATAGTTCTGGAAGTTTGTAGTCCAAGATGAAGGTATTGGCAATTCAGGATCTGGAAAGGGCCTGCTTCCTGGTTTATAGGGAATTCTTTTCACTAGGCCTTCATATGCTCCAAAGAGAGGGAAGGATGTCTCTTTAAAAGAGCACTGACCACCCAAGGCCCCACTACCAAATGCTGTTCCAATGGGGAGCAGGTGCCAACGTGCGCACTAGGAGGACACAGATACTCAGCCTGCAGTAGGCACCTAATACGGGCTTTAGCACACAGATGGGAGTGAAACGTGGCTGTCAGAGTTCACATTCAAGTACGGGAGCCAAACACATAGCTGTAGTACAAAGAGCAGTCCACCAATAAGAAGCAACGAGAACCTCTGCTGGACAGTGAACGAGCCTCTACATGAGCCTGGGGTCCTGGGGGAGAGGACATCTGACATAAGTCCTGAAGGTTGAGATATTAGTCTCATGCATTCAGAGAAGAATGAGGAAAAAGAAAAAGCAATATTCCAAGTCACCCCAAAACTCCACACACCAGAATCAGGAGCTGACGGTAGAGTTGGGGTAGAGGGATAGCAGTTGGTTAGCTAGTTATCTCATGGCAGGGAGGAGCTGTCTGCACTTCTGGCAGAAGACTCTTTGGAAAAGTGGGATACAGACTTATGAAGGGTAAGAAACGAAAAGAAAGAAAAAGAAGAAAGCAAGAAATGAAAGGAGAAAGATGAGTTAGGAATCCACAGAAGAATTTCAGACAAGAGATAGTGAAGACCTGATCTTTTCAAATACAAAACAGTAAATATTAAAGTAGGAACTGAAGAGAAATGGAGGCAAAAAGGCAAAAGGATTGATAGAAGAGCATGGGAGGTGGGAAGGGAGAGACGGTTCAAGAAAGAGGAAAAAAGAGTCAAGGATGACCCCAGACCATTGTAGGCAAGTCACTCGCCCTTAGTGTCATCGGTAAAATATGGAGCCCAGATAACTTCTCAAAGAGCTTCTAAAATCTGAATCATTAGGATACTGATTATTGTATCCTTCAAGGACACCTCAAAGCCTGTTGCGGTCTGTTCTTACACTAAGCGGCTCCTGGACATTCCGAGTTCAGTGCCTCCTCTGGAGTTCTGTAAAGTTCCCTGTTAATGACGTCACCTTGTTGGCTGAGAAAGTGGCTGCTGACACAGATTTGCTGTTTCAAGGTGTGCTGCAGCTATGGAGGTTAGGTTACTAACTCTCTTCTGAACTGGACATCCCTTCATTGGTATAGCCTATGCGTTCTCACTCCACAATGCCTTACTCTTCACTATGTAAATGCTGTAGGTGTCCCTTTAGGCTGTAAGTTCCTGAGGACAAGAAGAGTCTCGGTATTCTTTGCGCCCCTCCACATAAACTGCCCCATATGGTGCCCTACAAACCAGCTCAAACAGCTCTGTGCTAGTGGATATTGTACCAAGGTGTGAAATTGTGACTAGATTACAAATAAACAGATTTTGAGTGAGTAAGAAGCCATTTTGTTTTGGTATATTTTCTTTCACTTTTTTTTCCCTGAGCAGATGAACTAAACGCTCAGGCAACTCATCATTAAGAACTTTACCTTAGTTCCATATTTTTAACTGTATTTGAGATAAAGTTATTAAGAGACAAAGATATGGAACAGCAAGACATAATTAAAGCAGAAAATCACTGAAGATAATACAAGCACAATTAGAGAAAAGAGACAACTATCAAAGAAAACAAAAGCAATCTATGGTTTCTTATCATGGATTTGGAATATCTCAGGAGGCTAAAAACTATAAAATTCCTTAAGTAATTTTATGGATGTAACTGGAGATATATGTCTAGGAATTTGCATCAACTCTTTAATTTGATTGTCTTCATTGATAATTAAATCATACAGATAAGCAAGTCAAAGCTAAATAGTGTACTGTTGATGCCAAAACTGTAGAAACAGTTAGTAGAAACAGCTCTTGATTATGACCTTTGCTCAATTGCAATTAAGTTTACGAGGCCTATACTACTTATCCGTGTTTCAATAGAATTTTTATTTTTCTAACATATTGCCTTTTATAAAGGGTTATGACAAAATTAAATGAAATAGTTAAACTGTCACTAAGGACCAGAAAAAAAGGAGGTAATGAGCCAAAACTGAGTCACCAAATCTACTTCTCTATTAGTTCAGAGTAAGCATTCTCTAGCTGCCAAATATTAACACAATGTGCAGATTTTATTTAGGAGTGCCAGTTAATGTAGAAAGTGCAAGTTGGACAAAATTTCTGAAATTGAATTGAAGACTGCCTACAATTTGAGTATTTCAGAAGACAAAAGAGATCACAGAATTTTTTAGTTATTTAATAGATATTATATCTGATGGGTTGGATAAGCAGAAAGGAGCTGGCCTAAAATTTACATGTCCGGATCTTCATGTCTCTCTGTTCCCTACCTAGTTCTCTATGTGATTTCTGAAAAAGGACTTAGTGACCATGGGCATACTGCCCTTCTTTACATTGATTACAATTCAGTAAATAGTTTTTGCTCTTAGTTTACTTAGGAGGATATTGAACTTTTCTAAAGATATTTTTAATAAGAAATTAAGCATGGTAAGAAGTTTCAAAACAAGCACAGGAATAAGAACTTTTAACCTAAATCAAATCAAAATTTTGATACAGCTAAATCAGCTCCAGCAATGAATATGTACCTAGCGTATACCGGCACTTTATAAAATGCAGTGATAATAATAGTTCTTTCCTCCAGAAACATACAGTCTATTGGAAAAAGGAACACATAAACAAAGGAGTTATTATAATGTGGTAAATACTAGGACAGAAAGATACGCATATTACTGGTTTACTAACAGGTTTATTGGAATAATTTATTTCGACCTACTAATTTTTCCTCTCTACTCTTGGCCTTGACAGTATTCACTAGCCAATCGACAAGTTCATGTTTCATGTCTGAAAATTGCATCCGTTGTCCTTCATATCTAAACCACAATTGGCAAATATACCTCTTAGTCCACTTGTGTAGCTATAAAATACCTTAGGCTGAGTAATCATAAGTAATAGAAATTATTTCTTACAGTTTTGGAGGCTGGGAAGTCAAGATCAAGGCACTGACAGGTTGGTCGTCTGGTGAAGTCCCTGACTGCTCCCAAGATGGCACTTTCAAAGCTGTGTCTTCAAGTAGCAGAAGGGATAGAAGCAGAAGAGGAGACGAACACTGCATCATCGCATGGTAGAAGAGCACCAGAGAACAAACCCATTCCCTCCTGTCCTTCAATTAGCCCTCCCTAATTCCATCCATCAGGGTGCTCCCCTCGTTACCTAACCACCTTCTAAAGGCTCTGCCTCTTAATACTATCATTTAGGCCATTAGGTCTAACTATATGAACATGGGACATATTCGGGCCATACCAACATGGCACAATGCCATCATTTGTTTCTCCCATGCCGTGGCAATCATTCCTCCCAATGAATTCTCACAAGCGTTCTCAGTATTCCAGGCAATCACTCCAGTAATTGGCACATGAGATGAAACCCATCTGCTTCCTTGGGTGTAGGTTTACATCTGCCAGTACCATATTGGCAGATGCTATTTGGGATCTGATTTCTTACCCAGCTAGAAATATCTAATTTTTTTTTTAATTTATGTTTCGGCTCTTTATATCCTTTTTATTTTTTTTTTATTTTTTATTTTTTAAGTTTTGCTACAGGACATGTGCACACACCCAGAGAGAGAGAGAAATAAAAAGTGAGACATCACCCCCCAGGGGATGGCCACACCACAATACCTTGTCTTTCACTCTCCTCTTGGGATTTGGGGCATGCACACGTGCCTGGCATGTTTTTCAAACCTCTGGGTCTGGGAATCGAATCACTCAGTTGGCCATGTGGGATCCAGTCGTTAACCTCCATGCTACCTGCTGGTCTTTGCATTCTCTTTTAAGCTCTCCACTAATGTATTCCCTATGAGAGGAAGTTCGAGATCCAAGCTCACTTGCAGAGCAGAGATAACTGAGATTTCCTAAATGCAATGTAAATGAAAGCGCACCTCATACTGTCAGCTTCACTCACATAGGAATGCTAGAGAACATGTCTGGGTATAAACTCGGGAGCTGTAATGTGCATATTTACAGATAAGACAAACAAGAATTAGAAAGAGTCAGGACTGAAACTCAGGTAGTCAAGATTTAGAATTGTTAATCCCTACTCTATATCACCCCCACTTCTCTAAATCCTTCTAAATGTTCCCAGGGAAAGACAGCACTCCTATCAGAAGTCTTTAGTTTTCTTCATAATATGCTCTTTTTAAAGTTAATTTATTTCATTCTTCTGAAAGAAACAGGTAACCCCACTAGGGTCTCAATGCCATGATCCATCGCCAGCTTTAGCCAGTCCAGATCATGGGCACACATATGCCCAGATCACCAGACATTAAGTTGAAATCTTCCCATGTGCATTAGCCTCAGAGAATACAACATTTCTGCTGCACCACCATCCAGCCACATATGTTATTGTAAAACACGTTGAAGAAATGGGTATATTCAGGAAAACACACACAGGAGAGCTAGTATGGCAAATTATTAACACCTCGCCGATTTAGGCGATGACTCTGAAACTTTTCCAAATAAAAATTGAAAGACAAAAGAATAATAGACCCAGGTTTCACTGAGTAAAAGGAAATTATTTCATCACATAGTCTTAACATTGTATATACCTCAGAATGTAAAGATAAAGTTGTTAAAGTTATTCAATCAAAACAACTTGACTAATTGGAATAAATGCAAAAGACAGCAGTCAAGACACTCAGGTTAAATTTCGGAGCAAAGTCATATAAAAACCACAGAACTTAAAAGCAGAGAGAGGTTTTTCAAATTGTCTAGTTGAACCTGGCCATTTTACTAGTGACGAAATTCAGTAGCAAAAACTTTAAATGAACTGTCTAAATTTCTGCAGAATGAGAATAACTTTAGTATCCCAGGTTAGAGTTTTGTCACTGACTCCTCTAGTAAGCAATGAAAAGCAATCAACAGGGCTTGAGTTTAAAAAAAAAAAAAGGGCGGGGGAGTAAAAGTATTATGGCTTTAGACTTCCTGACTCACAGAACTGAAGCAAGCATACAGAGGTAGCTCTAACTTCTAAGAGCAGCTGGCTAAAAAAGTTCTTAGGCCCTATTACATGGTTCTTCTGCAATGCCAAGCTCAAATTATCACACACTAAGCCTGTAGACAAGATTTTACTTTTCCTGTCATACAAACAGAAGTCCCAGAATTGAGTTTCCAGAATTGAGTTTCGTTGGCCCTGACAGGCCTGATTCAAGCCAATCACTAACTATAGAAGGTCAGGAGGGTAACATGTACTTGATACACTTAATAAAGGTCATATTCTCCACTCGTAGACTTGGGAATGGAGTCAACTTGACTGAAATCACAGGCTGAGAGTGAAAAAGAGATAGGTCAATGAAAAAACAAAAAGCTGGGGTACCATTAATACAAAAAAAGAGTATGGTGTCTGTGATAATAAATATGGTTTATCTAACAAAAAAAAAAGTAGATACAGATGACAATAGACAAATACAACATCTATCCATAAGTAACAGTTGAAAAAATAAAGTCTGAGACAAATCTTACCTTTTAAAATATTTCCCAGGGACCAGCAGTTGGTGTAATGGCTATGTCGCTGGACTCCCCTGGAGCTGGCCACGTTCCGAGTCCCAGACCTGGTAGCTTAAACTCATGCCGGGCGCATGTGCATGTGTGCCCAAGATCCCGAGAGGAGAAAGAAGGAAAAGGGATTATGGTGTTGCCATCCCCCCCCCGGGGGGGTGGGGTGATTTCTCGCTTTCTGTCTCTCTGTCTCTCTCTGTCTTTCTGGCGAGCACACACGCCCTTATAGCAAAAAAAAAAAAAAAAAAAAAAAACACTCCAAAAAAATTTTTTTTTCTAAAACACTTTTTTGGAGAGAGAAAAATATATCTGTTCTTCAGGAATGAAGTATATATCTATACTTCAGGAATGAATTAAAACCAATAGGCAGAGAAGAGTATATCGTTTGTTTGTTTAGAGGTTTTCACCTTAGGCATGTGTGCTTGCGGTGGGAGAGACACACACGGTGAGAGAGAAAGTGAGAAATCACCCCCTAGGTGGGAAGGCCATGGCCATGCCACAATCCCTTCTTCAGTCTTCTCCTAGGATCTTGGGCACACACACAAATGCAGCTGGTGTGATTTTGAAGCCACCAGATCCAGTTCTCAAACTGTGGTCAGCCATGTGGGAGTCCAGCAACATAACTACCATATCACCTGCTGGTCCCAAGATCATATAGATTTAATTCAGTAGATGGAAAAAACATCCTAATGATTAGAGTTACCCACTAATTAAGCAGACAGATCATGGAGTAATTAGTTTCCCATAGTGGAAGCCTTCAAGCAAAAGGAGAGTAACCGTCTATTCAAAATGTTGTAGAGGGATCCCTACATTGGGTGGGAGTTTGCTTTAAACTGCCTCTTAGACAGACGCCTTTCAGATTCTAAATTATTGACTGGAGCATGAATAAAAGATCCAAACCCATTGGAGAACTAAATTATTCAACAAAGGCAATAGAACTTTCAGCTATGAAATTGAATCCACCTGACTTGGAGTGCTAGATATCCCATTTTACAAGGAAAACAGATGCAAATCTCTTAAAATCATTTATTTCAAATTATAATACTAAAATTAATTTTGTAAGGAAATATGTTCCCTATAATTTCATCACGCAAAAATAAAATTATTTTAGAAATTTCTCTTTTAAATTTGACTTGTGCTGATGCTCATACAATTGTACTTTTGTAAGACTTTTTCCCTAAGCCAAGCACAGCTAAGTCTTTAATCTTGTTCTGGCTCTTGGGATACAACATAACTGAGTCACTGGCTCTACCACTGTCAGTCTCTGCTTTTAAGTTTTGGGTGTTTTTTTTTTTAGGATTTTGCCATAGGGCCTGTGCTCTTGCCAGAGAGAAACAGAGAGAGGGAAAGTGAGAAATCACCCCCAGTGGGGATGGCCACACCATAATCCCTTCTCCTTCATTCTTCTCCTGGGATTTTGGGTGCCCACCGTGATTTTCAAGCCACCAGGTCAAGAACTCGAACTGCAATTGGCCACGTAGGAATCCAGTTCCTTAACCACCATGCCAAATGCTGGTCCCTGCTTTTTAAAATTTTATGTAATTATTTAAATAAATAAGACATGAGACAGACAAACAGAAAGAAACATTATCCAATAGGGTCCCAATACCACAGTCCACCTATGGCCTCATCTAGCCCTGATCATGATCAAGGGCCTTTTCCACTTTATATAGAAAATATTTATCATGCTGATACAAAATCTTCATCTTTACCATTTTAAGGCCTTATACATGTGTGTTAGGATACCAGAGTTTACTCAGCCATACAAGAGGACAGGTAGGTTATTTTCAACTTTCCACTGTAGTTTTGCTTTGAAAATCTTTATTCAATTTTTCCTTCTTTTGCTTTTTTTAAAATTCTTATTTTTAATAGATAATTGTATATTCATGAGGTACAATGTGATGTGCCAATATATGTATACAATATGAAATGATTAAGGAAATTAATATATCTATCAGCTCACAGACTTACCATTTTTGATGTAATAAGAACATTTAACGTCTAACCTTTCAACAATTTCAAAATATACAATGCATCATTATTAAGTAGGTCACCAAACTGCAATAGATCTTGAAAGCTTATTCCTACTAACTGAAACTTAGTACCCTTTAACCATCTTCTCCTCATTCTCCATCCCTTTTCAATTACTTCCTAGGTCTAGGGTTAGTAGGCCAGAGTGTATGGTTATCTTTGGGGTTTCAGGCTATGTTTGCCAAAAGAACGTTCTCCAGTTACACAGCCATTAGCGACAGAAATGACTGAGATGAACTAGTGATATTTCCCTAAAGTATTGCCGACATCGGGTCTTATTCCACATTCTAAAACCTGCTAAGGGACATTAAATAGGTACTTAGTTTGCACATCCCTTGTTTTCCTCCTCTAATGAGTTGAAATAGCTTTCTCAACATATTTCTTTTAATGAAAATAACTCTTAATGTACATTCTTACTGTAGAGAGAGAACTCAGTAGTACATCTGGTATTAGAGAAAGGAAATAAAGCAGAGGATGGAAATTAACTACAAGGGGAAAGCAAATTTCTCCTTCTTCAATTCAGAATAGACTCTCAGGGAAAGCTAGGGAACACTGAGAGAGTATGAGTTCAGCATCGGTCTGACACAACTCCTTTAAACCAAAAGAATGCTAAAAGAAGTGAAGGTTCTCCAATAACTTCTTTTTCAAGCTAATTAACATATTAATCAGTTGGGACCAGCAGTTAGCGTAATGGCTATGTCGCTGGACTCCCATGTAGTCGACCCCGGTTTGTGTCCTGGACCTGGGATGCTTAAAACTCATGCCGCGCGTGTGCGTGCCCCAGGATCCCAAGAGGAGAATGGAGAAGGGATTGCGGCATGGCCATTCCCCCTGGGGGGTGACTTCTCGCTTTCTGTCTCTATCTCTCTCTGTCTGTCTGGTGAGCACACGCGCCCTATAGCAAAAAACTCTCAAAAAAAAAAAAAAAACTTTTAATCAGTTTTATATTAACATAAATTGTCCAGAAACCATTGCATTTTTCTGAAATTTTTGCTAAGATTCCAAACATCTCAAAATTAAGTTCCCATATTGAAGCCTCTGCTAAATAGGAAGGGGGCACATGAAAAATCATGCAAGAGGCAGAAATTAAAGCACAGAAAGCTTCTAAACAACATGACAGTGTGTATGTCAAAACTCAAACTGACAGACGAAGTTTGGGGTAGTATCCACAAATAGCTCATTTGTTTTTCAAGCCTAAATTACCAAGAATACAGATCACTCTGATTTGCTCATTTTTCCCTCTGGAAAGAATTTACAAATGAAATGGTGTGAAAGAACATTAATAATAAGATAACAAAGGCATAAAAGTGAGAGGTTAAAAACCCCGTTCCCATAGCAACTGTGCAAGTCATGTTTGCACTACACAGGCCACTCCTTGACTGTGCATCTGTTTCTCATCACTTATTAATTCCTGGGGAAACACAAGATGATACTCTCAATGAAATCACAAGTAAACTACATACAATTAGAGACAAACACATTATAGTTGCCTAGGTAATAACCACCTTCTGTTTCCCATGGGAGACTGGCGATGATGGTTATTCTCACCCAGCAGAGAGAATATGGCTCTCCTCTCCCATTAAATGTGCTTGAAAGTGAGTGATCTGGGAGGTAACCCAAAAGTGTCTTTTGTGGAAAATGCTACTACAGGTTGAGCATCACTTACTGGAACTGTTTGGGACCAGAAGTGTTTAGTATTTTAGATTTTTTTTTAATTTTGGAATATTTGCACAAACACAATGAGATATCTTAGGAATAGAACCCAAGCCTAAACAGAAAACTACTTGTGTTTTATATCTTAAACACATAACCTAAAAATAAGTTTATACAATATCTTTGTATCAAAACATTTTTTGTTTTCTTTAGTGACTGAAAGAGAGAAATAGAAAGTGTCCAGAACAGGGCCTGGACACTCAAGGTCTCCATGAGCTTACCGGGACCTTCACGTGGGTCAGCCTCAGAGCGTCACTCTTCACAGCTGTGCCGCCATCTAGTCCTCGTACTGTAGCATTTGAACGACTACTTGTCATGAGGAATCAGGTGTGGACTTTTCCCCTTGTTCGTACACTGGTGCTCAAAAAAATTACAGATTTTGGAACATTTCAGATTTGGAGTTTGGGGACTAGGGATGCTCAACTTGCGTTAGATTTGTTTAAACAGGTGATTCTCTAGATCTCAAATAAAAAACAGAGTTTCTATGAACAAAAGGATAACAGTCCAAAGAGAAACGCACTTACTAAACACAAGGTAGACAATTCTAAGAAAAGGTTCTGACTTCAGTCCCAGGTGAAAATCAAGGATTCTGACCACTCCTTAATGAAAGTTTTTGGCTTTTGCCAAGAGAAGCAGACTATAACAGCATTAGAAGACTAAAGTGGTAGCTTTAGGAGAGTAGAACCTAGACCTGGACCTAATACCTAGTAGTGTTCAATGAACACCTGTTAAAATACTGAATGCACTTCTCAAATAATTGAAAAGAAGCAAACAATGAACACCTGTTAAAATACTGAATAATGCACTTCTCAAATAATTGAAAAGAAGCAAAGACCAGTGTATTCTAGAACATTTCTGGAGCCAGATCGTGGTGTGATGTGATGACTAAGGTGGCTGGATTTCACATGGATTTCTTCATGATCTGACTCCCAGACCCAGAGGATTGAAAAACATGCCAGGTGTGCACACACGCATGCCCCAAATGCCAAGAGGAGAAGGGGAGAGAAGGGATTCTGCTTGGCCATCCCGTGGAGGGTGCTCTCACTTTCCCTTTCCTTCTCTCTCTCCCTGGTGAGTGCACACACTCTATAGCCATCGTCATTTTAAGAAACACTACTAAGAATTACACTGAAATTTCAAGAGTGAAAATGTCATTAGAGGAAAGAAATAAGGTCTATGAGGGCTATTACTGGGTTCCCATGGTAGCATTTGTTTCTGATTATACAAATATAGTATTAAATGCTGTCCTCTGGGTGTTCAAAGGTTTGATTTTCTGATTTGTGATAAGACTGTGTTGGGAAGAGACTATTGGGAGGCCATGAGAGAATACGTATGAGATTGTGTGATAGAGACCATGTACACAGACTGAAAGATTGTGTGTGAGAGGCTGTATGTGATTGAGAGCCTCTGCACGTGAGGTATGTATGACAGAAGGAGACAGCGTGTGTATGAAGGGACTTCAAGTTCCTGCAAAAACGTGAAATTAAAGTACAAGTTTATCTTGGTAGGGAAAAACTGAAATCCATACATAGTTCTCATCAACGCTTTTCTCATGAACTTCTTTAAGACCCCTTTTCAAATAAGAGAGACTGTATGGGAAACAGAGACAGAGATTGTTTGTGTGGAACAGATACTCTTGAGTTCCTAACTACTGAAAACCGCATCTTAAAATAAGTCCATGGCCAGACCAGCAGTTAGTGTAATGGCTATGTCGCTGGACTCCCATATAGTCGACTGCGGTTCGCATCCCGGACCTGGTGGCTTAAAACTCACGCCGAGCATGTGTGTGCATGCCCAAGATCCCAAGAGGAGAATGGAGGAGAAGAGATTGCTGCGTGGCCATCCCCCGGGGGGGTGATTTCTCGTTGTCTGTCTGTCTCTGTCTGGCAAGAGCACACGGCCTATAGCAAAAACCTCTCCAAAAAAAATAATAAGTCCATGTGAATGAATGTAAATAAATAAATAATAAGTCCATG
>NW_006199647.1:2632028-2632880 GCF_000334495.1 Tupaia belangeri chinensis
CTCTCTCTCTCTCTCTCTCTCTCTGTGTGTGTGTCTCTGTTGTGAGTGTAGATGCCCTCTATTTTTTTTAAAAGATAAATAAAATTAAGTAATTAAAAAAAAAAAACAACTATGGGTTACTGCCTACTCATTCCTTCCCTAGGCCTGAAAACATTTTAATAGAAGGCCCCAAGTGGGGCCAGTAGATAGCATAACGGTTCTGTCGCTGGACTCGCATGTAGTCCACCAGGGTTCGAGTCCCGGACCCAGCCATCTGTGCCTTCATGCCCAAAGTCCCAAGAAGCAAATGGAGAAGGGACTGCCCGGTGGCCATCCCCCGGGGGTGATTTCTCGCTTTCTGTCTCTCTGTCTCTCCAGCAAAAATCTCTTAAAAAGAACAGAAGGTCCCTAGAAACCGGCCCCTGGACACCCGTGCCCGTGGCTGCGGGCACAGTGAGAAAGGTCGGCGGGCTGCACGGTCCCCATGCAGAGAAGCACCGCGAGGAGCAGCGCCGGGGCACTCGTTCCCCAGAGAGACAGAGACGCAGGCCTTCCGACACGCACGTCCCTCACAGGGCGGCCCGCGTCCGGACCGACACCCTGGCCCGCGCCCGGACCCACACCCGCGGCCGGACCCGCACTCCCTGCCCCGAGCCGGGGCGCAGCCGCCGTTCTCGGCCAAACTCTCGACGCCCGCTGTCTCTCCCACGCGCTCCGCCCGTCACACGACTCCCTGTCCCGTCACGCTCACACGTGCTGTCCCTCACGCATGCGCACATCCATACCCTCACGCTCAGTCCCCTTGGCCTGTCGCGCACACACCCACACACCCTCCGTCCTTCACACCTTCTCACACGACGGGCGCTCTCGCTC
>NW_006199647.1:2633834-2672374 GCF_000334495.1 Tupaia belangeri chinensis
GGTCCGGGCCGGGGTTCCGGGGCAGCGGAGCGCGCCGAGCTGGGGCCGCCGTGCGCCCGGGCGTGTGCCGGGGGCCAGCGGTTCTGGGCCCGCGCCCTGCTCCCGGGCCGAATAAGGAGAAGCCGAGGCCGGCGCGTCCACCCGCGAGAGCTCGCACGGACGGCGCAGTCACTCCGCACCACTTGAAGGGCTTTGGAGCGTTTCGGTGGCCCTGACGACCCGCCCCTGTGCCCCGAGCCTACCCGCGCGACAGTGGCAGACCCGTGGGCGTTTCCCTCTGCGGTGTGTCGGCACCGAAACGCGCTTGGGTGCCGGAAACGAGCGGGAAATCGGCGCAACCCGCCCGTGTAAGCAGCAGGGCTTTGTGCCGTGTCATTCCGCGGTAGTGCCACCACCGGGCCTCGTGGTCTGAGTCCTGTGAATGAAATGTAATGTTTTTATGACCTGGCATGTCAGGATGGTGAAACCTTTACACCTAGAAATGTTTGCGGGAGGGGACCAGCATTTGGCGTAATGGCTGTGTTGCTGGGCTCCTACATAGCTGACCACGGTTCGAGTCCCGGACCCCGGTGGTCATCTCCCTGGGGGGTGATTTCTCGCTTTGTGTCTCTGTCTGGCGAGTGCACATACCCTATAGCAAAAACCTCTCCAAAAAAATATCTCAAGGAGACATTTTATTTGGTTCTTTAGAGAGATGATTTTATTGTTGTTTGGTCTGTGAATGGAGTGTTTTTGAAAAGTTGTTTCCTAAGCTAAAAATTTAGAACCTGAAGTAACTTTTTCATAAAGTGATGCAGCAGCTGGGAAGAAGCTGGCAAGGAGGCAGAGGCCCTGCACCTGCGGCCGCTTGGCGTGGAGACATGGTGCGTGTGGCAGCGCCGGCAGCGCCGGACTCGAAGGCCTCCGCACCTGGCCGGGGCTCCGGGGTGTGCTCCTACAGATCCCGGAGCTCTGCAGGCACCTGCCCGCCCCATGCGGGATTTTCTCAGCACCTCGTTTCCGCGCTAAGCCTTTCCTTCAGAGTTCTGCCCTTTCTGGGAATCCGATGAAGCACGTTTCTTCCTTGGACTGTTTCCCAGGCCAGAGGCTCCTCCACAGATGTCCTTCCTGCTGTTTCTTTCCATTTCTATCCGAAGGCTCACTCCCTCCTTCAACCTAGAAGGCTCTTGCATGGACTTGGACTCCACAAAACCTACCTTTGGTTCTTGTTATTTTGACACCTAGTTAATATGTACCAATATTTTGGGATTTATTTTATGTAATACTGAAATGCTGGTATCAGTATGTTTTATTAATAACTAAAATATCAGTATTATATTCTACAATTTGTTCTTAGATGCTGCTCCTTTTGAGGAAAAATTGAGGTTTCTGTGTCCTAGCCTGAGTCTTCCCAGGTAGGGTGTCTGACAGAGGACGCCTGGTTAAAATCAAGTGTCCTAAGAATAGAGACCTTCACTGGCCGAACCGAGTCCTAAAGGAACAGTGTCAGGTTTGCAGCAGAGTCGGGCCTCTGAGGAAGAGGAGTGAGGGAGAGAAGGACTGCAAGGGACACTCAGGAAACTGAAGGGCAGGACACAGAAGTCCCACGTGCGTGTTGGCAGCTGTGTGCATGAGAGATGACCCAGCTGCGTCAACAGTGAGCAACTTGTGGCTTCATGTGAGGGGTCTCTGGCCTGCTGTCCCTCCGGAAGGCTTAGCCTCTCCAGCCCTTTCGTTCTAAGTCTGCACTGTCAGTGGCATCTGCTTAGAGGTGGCGCAGTGTGGAGATGGCCAGATGACCTCAGGTGGGTGTGCCCACTAGAGCAGAGGAAGGTCGGATACCCTAGATGGCCCTGGAATCATTCACTCTAGCTGTAAGGTCTGTCTTTATGGTTGTAAGAGGAATGTGCACAGGGCAGGCAGGTGGTGTGGTGGCCAAAGCCCTCCCACATGACTGGCTGCATTTCCAGTTCCAGACCTGGTGGCTTGCTTTCTCGCTCTTCCTCCCCCTCCCCCAGCCCATCCCTACCGTGAGCACACATGCCCTGTAGCACATTTTTAAAAATAAAATAATTTTTTTTAAAAGTAATGTTAAAAAAAATAAGGGGGGGAACCAGCAGTTAGCGTAATGGCTATGTCGCTGGACTCCCACGTAGTCAACCGCGGTTCGTGTCCCAGACCCGGTGGCTTAGAACTCACGTGTGTGCGTGCGTGCCCAAGATCCCGGGAGGAGAATGGAGGAGAAGAGATTGCGGCATGACCATCCCCCCTCGGGGGTGATTTCTCGCTTTCTGTCTCTATGTCGCGCCCTGTCTGTCTGACGAGCGCACGCGCCCTATAGTGAAAACCTCTCCAAAAAAAAAGGAATGTATACTCTGGAAAATGTAAGGCTGCAGAAAGTTCAAAGAAAACAAAAGCTACGAAATCTCAGTCTGCGTTATATGTTGATATCAAATGTCTGATATTACTACATTCGTGTATCCCTCTCTGTGTAATATATGTGTACATCCATACATTGTATGTTTTGTTTGTTTGTTTATTTACATGGGGAGTGGTGTTGCCATAGGGCTTGTGCACTCACTGGGGAGAGAGAGACAGAAAGAAGGAAAGTGAGAAATCTCCCTCCCATGAGACATGACCATGCTGCAGTTCCTTCTCAATTTCTGGGATCTTGGGCAGGCACACACATATGCCCTGTGTGATTTTCAAGCTTCCAGGTCCAGAACTCCAACCATGGTCGGCCATGTGGGAGTCCAGCGCCTTAACCACTATTCCACCTGCTGGGTCCCCTAGCATGTTTTAATATAAATGGCATTCGCAATATTTTATTTACTTAGCTGGTTGTGTCATTTCCCGAGTTACTGAAAATTCTTATGTAAAAACTAGTTGCCAGACTACCTACCATTCTCTCAACACACATTTAGGTTGCTTCAAGCTTTCTTTTATCAATATAAATAATGCCCTATGAAAATCTTTGCCTGTAAGTCCTTACAGTTTTACCTTGCAGTGTATCTTAGACATGGAAGAACTAGTCACTGAGCCACGCTCTTCAAAGTCTCTCGAAACATCCTAAAGAATTGCATTCAAGAAAGCTGATACCAGTGTACTCCTCCAGCCTTGGGGATTGGAAGCCATCAGCACAGCAGTGAGCAGTATCATTTATAACCCTTGCTAATTCAGTCGGTAGAAATTTTATTGTTGTTAAAATATAGCTAGAGAGATGTACTAAACCATTCATTTATTCATTGGTCATTGATATTTCTTTTCTCTTTTTAAATGAGAGCTCATGCACATCCACGCACGAGGGAGGAGGCTCGTGACCCGCCTTCCAAAGCCCTCAGCTCCTCGGGATCCTGGGCCCCCATGTGTGCCCGGTGTGCTTTCAGGCTGACTAGGGATCTGAACTCACGGCTACCCATATGTTATCTAGCTTTTCAGGGAACTGGAAGTACCACTGCGCCACAGTGGCTGGGTCTGTTTTTCTTTTTTAAATGACAAAGTTAAACCCTTCTTTTAAAAAGGAAAAGATACACTTAAAAGATACATATGTATATGACATACTACATTCATATATGTCATTTTAAACATGTAGCATATAGTAGCTGTATATCACATACGTGTGTAATAGACACACAAGAACTGAAGTCTATATTGAGCCTTTATATGTTTGTTGGTATTTTGAAAGGGATTCTTTTTCCCACATTATGTTTTCTTGCACCTGCTTTCTAGCTTTCGACGTTTATGTATTTCATTTATAATTGGCTACCTCTGTGCATTCCTTTATGAGTTCTGACCCTGACAAACCCTAGTATCTCTGATGCGTGATTCATTGGCTTCTAGGTGTGCAAGCACCCACGCCATCGAGCACAGTGGCTTTGCTCCCTCTAAGGGCTGGTTGCTCATTCTGTCTCTTGCCTTTGCAGAACAGTATCGCGCACAGATATTGAGTAAGTAAATGAAGGAGCCTCTAACAGGGCTCGCTGAACTGTGCGCCACAAGATGAAGGGAAATAGGGAGAGGGCTGGACCTCTGCCTCCTTTTTGATACATCATTAGAAATAGGGTTAGCGATGTAGATTCCAGATTCAGGAGCCTACGTTTGCCGTTAACTCACTGTAACTTCGGGTGAGGTAAATGCCCTCTGTGAACTTTAGCTTCTTCATCTGGATGATGGCAATTATGATTGTGTTAGCCTCACAGAATTGTTGGGAGAGTTAAATGAGTTAGTAATACACACACATAAATTATTAGAGCACTCTCTAGTGCACAGTTACCATCCAAGCAGTGGCTTTGGGACCTAAATGAAAAGAAATCCAAGAAAGGTATTATTTATTTTTTTAAAGAGATTTTTGCTATAGGGCACGTGTGCTTGCCAGAGACAGAGAGACAGAAAGCAAGAAATCCACCCCCAGGGGGATAGCCA
This sequence comes from Tupaia belangeri chinensis, assembly GCF_000334495.1. NCBI lineage: Eukaryota > Metazoa > Chordata > Mammalia > Scandentia > Tupaiidae > Tupaia > Tupaia belangeri. The sequence goes on from NW_006199647.1 coordinate 2,638,236, forward strand.
TGCCGCAGTCCCTTCTCCTCCATTCTCCTCTTGGGATTTTGGACACATAGCACAGGCACACAACGTGAGGTTTGAGCCTCTGGGTCCAGGACTCGAACCACAGGCAGCTACGTGTTGTAACCGTACGCCATCTGCTGGTCCTGAGCAGTGAGAAGGGCCCCCTAGAGACAAGGAAGAATAGTACGCTGTCCCTCCCCCTTGACGTGCATGGGGATTCTCTCATAAGTGCCGTTTTCGATTCAGTTGATCTGGGTGAGAGTGTGGGATTTTGTGTCCCCAAGAGACTCCCGGGTGATGCTGATGCTGCGCCCACAGACCGCATGTAGGCGATGAGACAGGGAGAGGCAGGCCTGTCCGCAGTGCTCACCATACCTGCCTCTCAGCAGGGCATCAGCAGGAGACACAGCCCCCTTACTGCTGTAGCTGTGCTCATCTGAGCTGCAGGGGCAGGGAGCCGGCATCGTCCCACCCCAGTGTCTGATCTGGTCCTACCGAGAATTCGTGCTGCTGTTGTCCCGCCCCAGCGTCTGCTCTGGTCCTCCGGTGGATTTGTGTTGTCCCGCCCCAGCGTCTGCTCCGGTGGATTTGTGTTGTCCCGCCCCAGCGTCTGCTCTGGTCCTACTGTGGATTTGTGCTGTCCTGTCCCTGTGTTTGCTCTGGTCCTCCCGTGGATTCGTGTTGTCCCTCTCTGCCCCTTGTCTTTCCCCTCCGTGCCCCCTCCTTGTGGAAGCCGAGTACCCCAAAACCATGAAAAAGGCTCCCAAGTGCGCCGGTTGTGTTTGACAGCAGCTGTGCCTTCTCTGGGCCTGGGAGGGGGAAGGAATCCCAGCTCGCCTGCCTAGCCGTGAGGCCCAGGCGGGTCCCTCGGAGGCGGTTTCTCGCTGCAGCGGGTACGACGCGGTCCCCACCTCGCGGGTGTATGGGCGCCTGGCACCCGATGGAGATGAGCTCCCCGTTCCTCGTGGCCGTCTCCTCTTCCTCGTCCCCTCAGCTGCATCATAGAACTATGCCTGTGGTCCATGCCGGCCTCCCGTTTATAGAACAATGCTTTCTTTATTGAATAAGTAAGTGTTCTGGGGACCAGAGGTGGCGTGGTGGTTAAGGTGTTGGATGCTCCCACGTGGCCTGGACCTGGTGGCAAGTTCCACACCCCAGCCTTGCCCAGGAGGAAGTCAAGCTTCGTATCTTCCCCAGCCTCAGCCCGGCTTCAGTTTCGCAGTCCTGAGCCAGGCGCACCTTGCCGGGGCAGCTCCCTGTTTTAAAAGCCTTCCTCCTGGTTAGGTTTGGGCTCATTAAGCGTGTGAGTGTTTGAGGGTACTGCTAAGGCCAGGGAATAGTTTCATTTGAGCAGAGAAGCTGAATTTCTGAGTGACTTGATGTAAAAGATACTTTCTGTTTTCTGAGATGATTTTTTTCTTCCACAGGGCCGACCATGGTTGGAGTCACAGATCTGGTGGCTTGCTTTCTCACTCTCTCTCTCTCTCTCTCTCTCTCTCTCTATCTATCTATCTATATCTCTTTCTCCTCCCCACCCTGCCCCCCAACCAAATATAAATAAATAAAGTAACATTTTAAAAAGGAAAAAAAAAGTCGATTTTAAGATAAGTACAACATAGCACCAGCAGATGGCATAATGGTTATGTCACTGAACTCCCATGTAGTCCACCACGGTTCGAGTCCCGGACCTGGTGGCCTAAAACTCACTCTGGGTGTGTGTGCATGCGTGCCCAAAACCTGAGAGGAGAATGGAGGAGAAGGGGTTGCAGAGTAGTCATCCCCCCTGTAGAGTGATTTCTCACTTTCTGTCTCTGTCTCTCCCGGTGACTGTAGCAAAAATCTCTCTTAAAAAAAGGAAAAGATAAGTACAACATGTAGAAACTTTATCCTCTGCAGCTTGAATTAAGAGGGAGGCTCGCATTAATCCTGCCCTTCATTTCATGGCGCACCACTGCCTTCAGTCCGTGCAAAACCTGTCTCTTACGTAGTACGACTTTCTTGTTGGGTAGTCACTCCCTCCTGCTCTCATATGTTGGTAACACAGAAATTGCGTGTATCTTTCGGAATATGTGGTGGTTTCATTTGTATGTTTGCAACTGTGACTTCTGACTTAAAATATAATCCTATTAGTTAAAATATGAATAAACATTTTAGTATTTTTTAGCTTATAATCATTTCAGAGGCTAATTAGGAGCTAAATGAGGGCCAGCAGGTGGCCCCCGCATGGCCGAAGTGGAGGCTTGCTTTCTCACTTCCCCCTCTCTGGTGAGCACATGTGCCCTATGACACAATAAAATCACCACCGTCGTCAATATCGCTACCTGCAGTTTCAGAAAGAAAAGCTAGATGGCAGTCTCGATTTTTATCCATCCCCTCAACAGTCTTTTCATTCTTTATTGGCTCTGTGTAGTTTAGCAGGAGGTAAATAGAGAAGAAGGCTATGGGGCCTGCAGGTGGCATGGTGGCTGGGGCGCTGGACTCCCACGTGGTTGACCACAGTTTCAGTCCCAGACTTTACGACATGCTTTCTCTCTCCCTTTCTCTCTCTCTCTCTCTCTCTCTCTGTTTCCCTTCAGTCAAATTAAAATAATAATAAATTAAATAGAGTAAATAATTCTTTTAAAAAAATGCTGTAATTTTGCATTTAATGGTGAATGACCCACAAGTTATAAATAAAATGATAAATAAATTAAATGTATGTAATATATAAATGCAGTAATGAGGTGAAGCTCTACATCTAAGTTAGTCAGTCTTTATGGGTAATAACATCAATTTTTACATTTTGTAGGAAATGAAAACTGCAACCACATGTCTGATAAGTAGAAAACACACCCAGCTGCACTGGCGAGAAAGTACATGCCAATTAAAACAAGGAATGGTTTCTTTTTTTTTTTGGAGAGGTTTTCACTATAGGGCACGTGTGCTCGCCAGACAGACAGAGAGAGACATAGAGACAGAAAGCGAGAAATCACCCCCCAGGGGGGATGGTCACGCCGCAATCCCTTCTCCTCCATTCTTCTCTCGGGATCTTGGGCGCACACGCGCCCGGCGTGAGTTTTAAGCCACTGGGTCCGGGACACGAACCGCAGTCGACTACGTGGGAGTCCAGCGACATAGCCATTACGCTAACTGCTGGTTCCCAAGGAATGGTTTCTCACCTAGCAGCCTATCAAAGGCCAAGCAGAGAAGTGGCGTAGACTTAGGGAAATTGGGTGAAGTCAGGCTGCATTAACAGAGGCGCCAGTGAGCTGCTCTTTCCGATGTCAGCCCTCATGAGCAGATGCTGGTGCTGCCCGCCAAGGATGCCCGAACTGCAGCACCGGGAGCCGAGTGGACGGGCGCAGCAGGCGACTGGCAGGGTTGAGACTCACTCTCGTACTTGAAAGCCCATCCACCAAGCCTGCGTCTGGCCACACCAGGAGCTTAGTGGACTGTGAACAGGAGAGGTGGGGTTCAAATGCATCGCACATAAGTGGGTGTCACTTTGTGGCACCTGCGTTTACATGTGGCATCAGGAGATAAAATTCATTTCTCACTGTGGTCACAGTTGAGGTCTGCGTTAGCACAGCCAGCTTAGCTCTGGCTCTGGCTCAGCCTGGCACTCTCCCCAGATCTTTCTATTTTCCTTGTTTCTTTTAAGTTTGCGGTTCCCATAAGAGAGGAGAGCTAGGCGAGGCCCACGCCACAGTGCGCCCCAGTCTCAGCCAGCCCAACCAGGGGCACGCACACCTGGCATGCCAGGGAGGTCCGGGAAGTGAGGCCAGACCCTTCCCAAGCCAGTCCAGCGACCCCACCACCGCACCAGCGCCTGGCCTCATTGGCAGAGGGCCTGCACACCATCCGCTTAGCTGTGACCCTCAGGGCTACCAGCTTGGACCACTCGGGAGGAACCCCCACCTCCGACCCCTCCATTTCACTGCTCTCTTCTTTTCCTCCTGGCTTTCTCACCGTTTGCATTATCTTGTTTGTTAACATGTTTATTCTCTGCCACCCCCATGCTCCCCCCTGCAGGCAAACCCTAAAACATAATCTCCACGAAAACAGAAATTACTTTATAAGGCAGATGCTTCAGAAAATTCTTTTGACACCTCTATACTAGTACAGAGTCCACCAAAACTTCTATCCAAAAAGAGTGCTGGTAAAAACTCACTGATGTTCTCACGAGCGGTGCACCTTCCCGGGGAAACTACCACGACAGAAATCAGTTTGAAGAGGAAACTTGAACTTTTTGTATAACAGGAACATCCTTTCTTGTCAGAATCAGCAAAGAAGAAACTAGTAGTTTTAGCTGTGTCAATGCACAGCTTAAAGGATCCCTCCAAAACATTTGTAAAAATTTAGACAAGGACTGTAGTCCTTGAGAGCTGCTAAAAATGTGACAGGCTAGCAAGCGTAGGCGCTGGGAGTATTAGCCGGTGTACACCGTCAGTCTTAGTTGGCAAGTTTTGTTTATTTTTCTTTAACATGGGATAGTAAGAAACCCAGATAATAAATGAAACCCACAGTTAACAGCAAGTAAAATTCATAGCTAATTTTATTTGTGGCAATGATTAAAGCATATTTAATTAAGTTAAACCATAATTTTCATAAAGAGGCAAATTTGTGGCTCAAGTCTAAGAACCAAAAATGTTTATGGAGAAAAGATATGTCGAAATGTACTTGTGTTGAAATGGACATTAACTGACTTTTACCACAGGCAGAGAGGAATCGGTTAACCTCTCCTGGGACAGAATCCGTGTGCAGACCACAGGCAGGGAGGAATCGGTTAACCTCTCCTGGGACAGAATCCGTGTGCAGACCACAGGCAGGGAGAGAAATCGGTTAAACCTCTCCTGGAACAGAATTCGTGTGCAGGGCTGTGTAGAAGAATTCTTGCATCACTATCAGTTAGAAGAATAATTTTTGCATGGCTATCAGTTATCTGTAATCTACAGATCTGTAAAATGGATCAAAGACCATGAAGGCTAAATAATGTTCTAAACCATGCTAGTGTTCTATGAAGACAGCCCGCAACTTTGGGCTTATTCTGAATGCAGTAATAGGCAAAAGGTAATCCAACAATAGAGAAAGATTATTTTCCAAATTTGCCACATGGAGTAGCTTGATTTGTGGTTAGCGAGGGTGCTTGGTTCCTCCCTTCCCAGTGTCTTATGCCACTAAAAAATATGAATTCCACTCCAGCCTTCTCCCTGATGCTCTTGAATGCACACACTCCGTGCACATGTGAAAAGCAAAGACTGATTTCTTTTGCTAGCCTTTCTATTGAGTTACATAACCAAATTAAACTGACATTGAGATCACTCTTGAAAAACAAATTTTCATGAGAAAGAGTGCGGCCCCAGGGACTCCCTATCTATGTCTGGTTTTAATTCAGCTCAGGAATCTTAACTGTTTGTTCATGTGATCCTCGCATATTTCTCCATGTGTTGAGTAGTCACTGGGTTTGAGTCCACTTAAGAGGTTTGCAGGAGTGTAGAAGCACATTACTTTAAGCTTTTAAATTTAAAGAGCAAGAATAAAATGATGGTTTTTCATAGAGAATTAACCAATTAGTCTACCATTCTTGATACCAATAAAAATACCCAGTGTAAAACCCTTGAATACATATAAAAATGTGTGTGTATACACACACACACTTCACCCTGCATTATTTATAATAATCTGTGGTTATAGTTTAACAGTAATATAATGAAAAGGTATTCTACCATCTCTGGCTGATGTTTTCCTCTGGGGGTTGAAACGATCAGTTATTTGGAAATCACAGTCCGTGGGTGTGCTCGCATTTCGCTGCTGTTTTAAAACTGCATTGCCTTAACAACCTGACCTACACTGGTAGTGTCTTCTTCCCCATTTACATCGTACTGGACGTGACTGGTTTAACAGTTGCTTGTAATCATTGTATTAGAGAACATTTTCTGTGTTTATTCTTTATTGTTGGAGCTAGTATGTACTTTCTTGGTACTTCCATCTAGTCACTGAAGAAGATTATTGATCTGCACGTTCCAGGTGCTCCTTTAGGCTGGGCTACAAAGAAGCAAGCACACACAGGCCTGCTTTTGCCCTTCAGTTACTGTGTAGTAGAGAAAAACAATGAAGAAGTCCATCCGGGAACAAGTGAGCTGTTGAGTGCTGTGGGGAAAGAGCAGGTAAAGGCAGCCCGGGAGTGTGGGAGGGACCGGTTGCTGTTTTCAGTGAGGAGCTCCTGGAAGGGCTGCCTGAGGTGGTTCCTGCAGGAAGCGAGTACTCGGCTGTGCCCTCCTTCAGCCTGTCCCAGGAGGGTAGGGCTGAATTGGTGGCTCAGGCCTACAGTTGTCTAAAATGCCGTGACATGTTTTTCTGTTTTTCCTATGCAAAAATGGGTCATGACTTTTCCGATAGCCCGTATCTTTCCCCAGTCTGTACTCTGAACTTTCTCCTCTTTCCAGTTCTTTCTATTTTATTACTATGTTGTTCTTTTGTTCCTACTTTAAACAATTTATAAATTTATAAATTAATTAATTACATCGCTGGAATCCGGAAACCTACAGACGTGCCCGGGGCTAGACCGTCTCAGTACTCAGAGTGAGAACCTTCAAGCTACTAATTCCTGGAGACACGGCGCAAGCAAGTAAATCCTGAACTGCGGCCCGGCCCCCAGTCCACCCACACATGCCGTGATGAGTAAGAACCTGCCTGGCTAGGAGGGCTCCAGCACACCCTGTAACAGAGTTGTGCTCACGCACGCAACCCCTAGCTCGTAGCCGAAGTCAGGCAGAGCTTTCGCTGGCCTGCCTTAAGTTACCCGTCTTTCCTTAACTAATCGTGAGCTCAAGAAAACAGTGTTCTGGGCCCAGCAGTTAGTGCAATGGCTATGTCGCTGAACTCCTATGTAGCTGACCACGGTTCAAGTCCCAGACTCGGTGGCTTAAACTCAGCTGGGCGCGTGTGTGTGCGTGCCCAGGATCCCAAAAGGAGAATGGAGGAGAAGGGATTGTGGTGTATCCATCCCCCCTGGGGGGGTGATTTCTCACTTTCTGTCTCTGTCTCTCTCTGGCAAGCGCACGTGCCCTATAGCAAAAACCTCTCCAAAAATAAAAAACTGTGTTCTTATTAGCCAGGGCTGGGAATGGGACGGCCTCAGCCAACGAGTGACTAATAGGGGAGGGCATGGTCTCCAAGAGGAAAATCAAGGGGCTGCCAGTAGAAGGAAGTGGAGTAAACGAGCAGACAGAAGCACCGTGGCCAGCCCTGGACGTCGACAGGTGCCGCCATAGGACGCTGTGCCGGGGAGGACGGTCGCACACACACGGTCAGGTGTCGTCCCTGAAGGGAAGCCTGTTGGTAGAATGTGGTTTGTGCTCTGCTCCAACGGAACAAACAGGTTCTGCGTGCCCGGGCACGGGTTGTCCCACAGGTGAGGAGGTTCTGTAGAAAACATCCCACCTCAATTTCCACGTAATTAACTTGTAACACTTGAAGAGAAATACAAGAGGACGTAACTCCCATAGCGAGGTGCTCACTCGTGTATTAATTCTCTCAGGAGCATGACACTGTAGACGGAGGACGGACCTGAAAGTCACGAGACACAGGTGCTCCCAACGCAGCCATGACAGTCGTTCCCACAGAGCCAGCGTTCGCTGCGTGTATCCAAACCTGTTACCGGTTCCCTGTTTCTATCACGACTTCATGAGAGGGATCGCTGTGTTTTTCTTAAAGACCTTTACCTATGTACTTTTGCTCATGTTTTGTGTTTATCTTACTTTTTTAAAAGGCTATTGAAGAATCCCAGAACCACCCTGGTGAGCCTGTCGGAGATGACTACAGAAAGATGGGAACACTCTTCGGTGAACTGAACAAAAGCCTCATCAGCATGGGCTTCACACGCATGTACTTTGGAGAGCGGATCGTGGAGCCAGTGGTGGTCATTTTCTTTTGGGCTATGCTGTGGTTCCTGGGCCTGCAAGCCCTCGGCCTGGTGGCCCTGCTCTGCCTCGTCATCATTTACGTGCAGCAGTAGACACGCGGGAGGGCGTCTGGCACGGCCATGCGTGTACTTGACGGAGCTACAAGTCCCACTTTCTGAGAGCCAGAAACGTCTGCCTTGTTTCCAGTTGCGTGCTGGCTGCTCCGTAATTAAATTAGAAGTGGATGCTGTTTAAAACGAAGCCCAGCACTTGATTGTAACAGGGTTGAATACGTATTTAAGTATACACTAACATCTACAAAACTCTTATTTCTCCATTTTGACCTGTGCCCACTTCTGCCACCTCTGTCCCCAAGCTAAATGTGAACACCAACAGTAGTGAGCGGGGAGGTAACAGGGTGTGGAACTCACACCATCAACATCCTTCCAGTAAGGACCTTCAGACCTTTCAGATTGCTTCTCAAAGAATAAAGCAGGCCAAAAATAAGCTAATAGCGTCTCCATACCTGCCCCCTCCAAATAAGTCCACATTATTTGGGAAGTATTCAGCTCCCCGTTGTCCCTGTTCTCCCCAGACCAGGGCGCACAACAGCTTCACACTCCTGATGCTGAGACCCGGAGAGCTGGCCTGTTTTCTGCAGAGAGAGAGCACATCGTTACTGAGTCAGTCCCTGCTTAGAGAGAACACCTGGGCCTGTGAGTGCTCCAGGGTATCATTTAAAGTGGCAGAGCTTTCAGACCCGAAGCCGGAAGCAGAGTTGGCCACACCTATCGGTTCTGGCTTTCACAAGGCGTGTAGTTTTCCTAGACAGACATTTTCAGTGTATTTTTTCAGAGGTTTATAATTTTATAGTTCTTTTATAACAACTATTATAAATTTAAAGTAATGCATTTCCTATCTTGGTATGGGTTTTTTCCCCCAACACCATTTATTTATATGTTACTGTTATTTGTTTTTAAATATCAGATCATTTTCTTGATATCTGTATTGAAAAATACAGTATTACAGTATGAAACCAAATTTATATTTGGAATTTAACAGCCAATTTTGCTAATACTGCTCTATGCCTGGAGCCAAGCCTGTAATTGGCTAGCCATGTTATTATCTTAATTCAGAGCACACTGGGGTTTATACCAAAACGAGCATTTTCCATGGCTTTATTGCTATTTTAGGTTTTGTTAGAGAACCTGAAAGCTTCACACTTTCAAAGATTGTCTAAACAGGAAAAGTAGTTAAAATAATTGTAAAGGAATTCAAGGTAAATACAAGGAAAATGAGCAGTGGGGCATTTTTACTGGGCTGTTGTAAAAGTCATGACATGTTTTTCTTTGCTAAATGCATCGTGACTTTCCAGCAACACATCATCTTTGGTAGGGCAATGACTAAAACATGGAAAATGTTTACTGTTCCCCTTTTGTAAAGTTTCTATCCAGTCCTCAAAACACATTTTCTAAGTTCTCAGTGCTTCTAGTCTGAAGCAGAAAATAGTGAAAAGCATTTAACTTAGATTTCTAAAATCAGAGAATTCTAAACAAAAATACCAGTCAGGGAGCACTTGTATAAACACTTGTCTAAACTTGTGCATTTGTATACACACTGGCCTTTTAAATTTTGACTTTTAAAAAAACAAAAGACTTTGTACTACATCATTGTGTTTTTATTAGGCTTGCAGATTTTATAGTAACCTTTATGAACTCGGTATAAGAGAAACTTGTTGGAAAAGCTGTGCTCCTTGGTGCACAGTAGAGCTGCGGCATTTGTCATAGAAATCGAGAGATTTTGTGTATCTGGGTAAGTACACGAAATGTATTATTAAGTACATTCTTTTCTAAGGCTACTGGGAATTCTAGCTTCCCTTTAGAATGCAAAAAGGACACGTGTATTACATCACCTCTGGTCCTACCAGTGCCTATGCCGGAGTATTGTTAACGTGGATTTTAATAGTAATTCCTTAGGCTGCATCTGTACACACATCTGTGTCAGGAGGTCGGGTATTAAATTGTCTGAAGAAACAAGGGGGTGCTTTGCTGCGTGCCTTCCGACATCTGTCAGTGGTCAGTGTGGTACACCATCTATTCTGTTGCTTTCGTGTGGAAGAAAACAAACTGCTTGTTTGATGGAGATAAAATATTTTCCTTTATGAAATACATTAGAATGAGATTATACTGATATCCTAAAATGAAACTGGTCATTTCTTTCTGTCATGGAATAAGAAATTAAGTTGAAAGCAATCCTTGGTCATTTTAATCTCAAATATAAGCCAATTTTAGAAATGTAACTGCTTACAAATAAAGAAACAAATTACAATATCGAGGTTATTTTATTATTAGTGAATATAGTACTCATTCTACTAGCCCTTCATTCAAGGAACAAGGTCAAGATCTACAAGCAGATGGACTTTCCTAAAAGGAAAACGCAGTGTGCGGAATTTGGTCCTCTCACACCTTCAGCTGTCCTGTACAAGGTGCTTCCCCATTCCTCGCCACCAGTGAGATGGTTCCGAGTCTCGTGGTGTGTTTAGTCTGCCTGTGCTGGCTTCCAAGAGCCCATGTTACACATTTTTTTCTGCCTTCAGCAACATAAGCTTGTAGCTTAACTTGGTTATGGTGGGAGTATTTACACCATAAAAACTGGCAAACTACAAGTCGGAGCTTTGTCCCTAGTGAGCCAGTTTCTATGATGAGCCAGCCTGAGGACACATTTCTGTTTCTCCTCCTGATACAAAAGAAAACACGTTTTGGAAAATTTTTAAAAAGCACATAAAAATCCCTGTTGACTCACCTGAAACTGAATTGGGATCGCTTCCCTGTGGAGACTGGGCCACAGTTGTCTTCTGAAACACTTCCCTATTCACGTTTGAGCAGAGAACCTAGGTTGTCGTTCAGCTGCAGATCCATTACCAGTGATCCCAGTGATGGAGGAGCTCACGGAACTGGCGGAGGGCAAGTGGCCGGAACATGAAGGCTGTTGGCACATAGGAAGTCCGGGATCAAGCCATCAAGGACCTTTTGTCTGGCTTGAAGATTATGTCATGGATTATATTTTAACCCTATTTTACACGTTTATCTGAAACGTTTGTGTTACAGATGTATGACTTTACAAGGTGAAAGAAGAAAAACCCAAGCAAGATTTTCGAGCCCATTAGTACCTCTAGTCATAGACTTGGCCAAGGAGAATATAAGCTGTTACACTAATTATGGCTTTGGAATTACTGGGGACGGGCTCTTCTGTAACTCCAGGGTTTCTGGTGACACTTAGTTCTGATGTCCTCGGGAGCCAGCCCGACAGGCTTCCGCCATTCCACGTCTCGGCATGCCGGCCCGGCCCCATTGCTGTGGTCACCACCTGCCTGCTGGCAGCTCCTCGGCCTGCATCTCTGGCTCACAGCACCAAGAATGTAAGAACTGAGCACTTGGTTGCTTGCCCCATGTTTGCACCTGATCACCCCAGGGCACCTCAAATTCCACACGTCTGTAAAAGCTCAGCACCCTTCTTCCTAATCTGTTCTTCCTGTGTGGCCCTCTCAGCAAGTGACACAGTCCTCCAGCTGCTCACGCAGGAACTATAGGGAATATTCCCTACTCCTGCCTCTGATGCTGTCCGTTTACAACTGCCAGTCCTATTTTACTTCTATATTTAAAGACATTTATTCTATTTTCTTTTATTGTTTTTAAAATTTTATCAGAGACAGGGAAAGTGAGGAAGCATGCCCCAGGCCTTGACTTGGGACTTAAACTGCAGTCAGCCGTGTGGGAGTCCAGAGCCTTAACCACCACAGCACCTGCTGGTCCCACCTTACTTCTAAAAAGCCTCTTTGATCTAGTTCTTATCTTCAGCCTCAGTAGCAGTCCACACTACCGTCACCCCCCAAAATGCTCCCAGAATCCTGATGGTCTCCTGCCCTCAGGGAACATCACTCTCATCTCCTCGACCTAAATCTTTTTGGGGGCTTGCTGCTGCCATCATAAACGTCTTTCTTCCTCAGTGGACTGGTTCTCGTCTGCTGGCTCTCCCTATACTCCCATCCTCTCCCCGAGACTCCGATAAACCGAGCTTTTTAAATAAACAAAAGGAGCCACGCTTCCAGAGCTTCATACATGCTTTGCCTCATTCTTCAGCCCCTCCCCACTAGACTGACCAACACCTGCATAGACAAGACCTCGTAGCCTTGCATCCTCCAGGAGCACCCCCGACCCTCCCAGTCCATCTCTGGCAGCTCGTCGTGCTTGCTTGTTACATGGAGCCCTGTGCACCCTGACCAGCCCCTCCGTCGCCACAGCTCGGTTGTCAGTTTTCTCCATTGGCGGCGGTGTCCTGGTCCTGGCTGAGAACACGCCTGTCGTGGCCGTCGTTGCATCTGTCAGTGCCTACCTGCCCGGCACACGGCACTCAAAACATTGTCGAATGACTGTTTCCACCTCACTCGTGTCCTCCAATGGCCCGTTAGTAAAGCCTCAAGTTGGCTGGAGGTTAGAGTGACTCCAAAAATATGCCTACTGTGCAAAAGAGCAGGTCGGTGTACGCTGCTTTATGAACGGACTCGCCGGTGATGGCAGGAGGTCGCTATTACCTGCATACGTGCACAATATTGGTACTAGGCATTTGCATTTTTTAGGAGAAAACATTTTTCAGTGTTGTGCTTGGTTAATTCAATATTTCTGCAAAAAACATTTTATACTACATACGGTCACTAATGCTACCAAAACTCCATATTTTCCCAATATTGTTCATTAGCTCTTTATCTACTTAATTTGTTGAAAAGCTCTGAAGCTGTAAAGCGGAATTCTCAAGTACCTAAGCTTGGTATTCTGGGCTTCAGAATAAATTTACTGGCACACTGTCCTAGTAGCCCAGGCCGTATTTATTAAACAAGATGTATAAACTTTGCTCTTTCTAATAAAGAATAACTGCTCTTTTCCACCCCGCCTTCTGAGTCTTCTGATCCCTGTAGCATCTCCTGACTTCTCAGTCGCTGGCTGCCACTGTTAGAAATCGCCTGGCAGCAACACACCTGACACGGGCAGTGCCTGGCCACTCCCGTCGTCCAGCTAGAGCAGAGCCAAGGCCCGCTCGGTGCACACGGCCTGCGAGAGCAGAGAGCCAAGGCCAGCTCCGTGCACACGGCCTGTGAGAGCAGAGAGCCAAGGCCAGCTCCATGCACACGGCCTGCAAGAGCAGAGAGCCAAGGCTCGCTCGGTGCACATGACCTGTGAGCAGAGAGCCAAGGCCAGCTCCATGCACACGGCCTGTGAGGGGCGAGGGCCCACGCCCGCAGCTAGAGCAGAGCCAAGGCCCGCTCGGTGCACACGGCCTGCGAGAGCAGAGAGACCGGGCCCGCGCGCTGCACACGCCCTGTGAGAGCAGAGAGCCAAGGCCCGCTCCGTGCACACAGCCTGTGAGCAGAGAGCCAAGGCCCGCTCCGTGCACACGGCCTGCTGGGCGGCCAGGACGGGGATTACGTAGTCCAACATTCAGGCTGCTAAGTCCCTGACACAGGGCTTCTCAAGACGTCAGGACAAACCATCCGTCCTCAGGGCATGTCTCTGGGGCTGAGACTGAGTCTGTACGAACTTTTGTTTGTGTTCTCTGACCTTTTCCCAAGTTCCCAAAGCAGTTGTTTGTTTTTTCAAGCAGAGCTTCCCCTCCATGGGATGCTGTGTGTGTGTGCATGTGTGTGTACGAGTGTGTGTGTGTACGTGTGGTTGTTGCACTCACCTTAGAGAGGAACATCCCTGGCGAGGCGGGGCTGTGTTGCACCTCCTTTTCTCCAGTTCTCCGTCCTGTCAGGTTCTTGGCCACACAGTCACACACCCTATGTGTTGTAAAGCCACTGGGCCAGGATTCGAATCACTGCGGCCATGTGGGATTGGCTCCCATGCACAGCACTTAGCTGCTGCATTCATGGCCAGCCCCGAAGCAGTTCTAATTCTCAAACTGGAGAATGTTCGAAATAAGGCTTTCAGTGGCATGGCAGAACTCGCTCGGCCAGGAAGCATGGCCTGCGTCCCCACACCCACCCCAGCACACTGCTGCTACTGATTTATGACTGGGAGGTCCTGCCCGGATCCTGACTGACCTAGTTATTTTTAGCACAAAGGGCTTAAGGCAGCCAAATTTGGTCATTTGGCAGACACTTTTAAAAGATTTCTGAGCTAGCCAGCGGTGGTTAAGGCACTGGATCCCATATGGTCCACAGTTCAGTTCAAGTCCTAGACTTGGCAGCTTGGAAAACACTCCAGGTTGGGGCCAGCAGGTGGCGTGGTGGTTAAGGTGCTGGACACTCCCGCAAGGGCAACCACGGTTCAAGTCCTGGACCTGATAGCTTGCTTTCTCATTTCCCCTCTCTCTGTCTCTCTCTGTCAAATGAAAAATAAATGAATGAATAAATAATTTTTTTTAAAGAAAGAAAAACACCCCAGGCATGTGTGCATGTGTGTTCAAAAGCCCTAGAGGAGAGTGGAGGAGAAGGAACTGCGGTGCGGATCCACTGTTCAAGGACAGCCGTCTGTTCAGGGCCTGGCAGGTTTGCTTACCATTGCCAGAAGATGGGCGGATGTGAGAGTTCCTTCCCAGTGCTCTGCTCCTCCTCCTCGGGACTGAAATCTCGAATTTTCTTACTCGGTTTAAGTGTTAGTGCTTTGCAAATTTCCATGATCATCAAACAAGGACTGAGCCCCCAAGTGCTAATGGACCACGTGCTTGGTGCACCCCCTCTCCCGTGGGACACCTCCTCTCCTGCACCTCCTGCTTCGCGAGCCCCGTGTTCCCCAGTGCCCCTCCTCCTCTGTGGACTCGGGGCGAGCCACGCTGGCCCAGCACGCCAGGCACACGCAGGCCTGCTGCGGGACTGGCTGTTCCCAGAGGAAAGTAACTAGGGCAGCACTTGGTTTCTTCTCACTCCACACACAGCCCAGAGCACGCTGGTACCGCTCCCGGGAGCTTGCTTCGATGTCATCTCACCTTTCTGGGTCAATCCGTAAATGTGTAGGCACCAGTCTAACTTGTCACAACGTATGACCCAGCTAGTGCCCTCATAAACCCAGCCCCTGGAAGGCACCAGGGTGCCTTCTGTGTGCAGGCAGCAGTGGAAGCTGGGCAGGGCGGGCAGTTGGTAGTGATTAAAGAGTGTTACTAATCTGTGTCCTTCCGGCCTCAGTCCTGAGGGGTCTCCGGTTTAGCAGGACTTGTTACATTGTCTCGTTATGGACTCCTCTTCCGCGCTTTCTTTCAGGAATTCTCCCTACCTGGAAGGTGCAAGTTGCTCAACCCGTGGCAGCATGTCTCGGTGCCCCTCCCAGAGCTCTTTCCTTACTGTCATTTTCTGCTTTCAGTATTTTTATGAGATGCTCAGAGCCTGTGTGGGCCCAATGCCACTCTCAGACATGTCTTTCAAGCTGCAAGACGCCTTCCTTGGGAACTTCACGCATGGTACTTGATCTTCAGCCATCTCTGTCTGTCATGGAAATGCCCTGGCGTCCTCTCCCCTCACCTACCACTGACACCCAAGTCAAGGACACAGGTTCGCTCCCACTAACCTGGCTTGCAAAAGCACTAGGCCTTTGAACAGAGAAGACATTGTTTTTGCAATGACAGACTGAGGAACAGGAAGACCTGGACTCTGACGTCTGTTTAAGTGGCAGGTGCTTTCTGGCACCATCTACCGCTGCCGGTGTGGCCTTCATCCCTGCTGGGTCAAGGAAGGCAAACTGCTACTAATGCCACAAACGCCACCCACTGAGTTACCGGGGAGTCACTTCTCGTCACTAGTAACTGTCAGAGATGCCCACACCAGGAGAATGCGCGCTGCATCCGCAGAGTGGACTCACCTCCAGTCTCGCCTGCTCACTGCCCATGCAGAGACGGCCGTCCCAGCGCTGCCCAGCTGCGGGCTCCCAAGCTCGCGGCTCCCCTGGCTCCAGCAGGGCCCTGCACCCATGGGGCTGTGCTTCATGCACCTGACCTTCCCGAGTGGACAGAGGCACTGGCTTTCTCTAGATCTGGACATGAAATCACAGCGACAGAACCCAAACACTGTGAGGCCCAGCTGCAGCCAGCTTTGCCTTCGTGGGTGGGCAAGGGCCATCAGCACGCACTCTGGCGGCCCAGTGCGGGCCAAGCAGGTGAGCGTAGATGGAAGCGCAGGTACGCGTGCACGCCGGGGTAGCATGTGCTGTCTTACCGAGCTGCAAGTCTGGAAGAACCCCAGGAACCCGCGCACCAGCCTCCAGACCTCGGCTTCTGGTCCCGTTGCCCAGTAAAGGGACCAAGGCTGCCTGAAGGACAGCTGAGTCCATGCTGGGCAGGAGGTACGCAGGACATGCCTGAGCTGCCCTGTGTGCCAGAAAGCAGCACTGCCAAAGTCCGAGACAAAGCAAGGGCCCCGGGAGAGCCCCGTGACCACAGCTGGGACGAGCTGGGCAACACAACCTATGGAGCAGACTGAGTCAGAGTGAAACATCCAGCAGTTTTTCCTGATAAAGTGATTGCATAAGTATATTCGTGAGGGAGAATAACAAATCCGTGATATCAAATCCAAAGTGGTCACGTATCAATAGAAAATGCCTCCTCAAGGAGGACCCCCACACCCCACCTGACGTGTGGGCCGCTGCTCTGCAGAGAACACCGTGTCGAAGGGGAGGGCTTCAGGACAGAACCTGGCATCGCTACTGCGGCCAGGCCAGCAAGCCCACTGTCACCAGGGGGAGTCGTGCCGACGTGGCTGCCCCGGACAGTTCACGGTGAGCGTGCAATCCAGGTCTTCCTCTCAGGAAACCTACTCCACACTCTCGCCAAGGGTACTGCCAGGGGCTGCCACAGACCGGGAAGACGGGGCCGTGACGCTGCGTGTGGTGTGCCCTACCGCACCCCGGGACGTTGAGAAGACCCGGCATCGTCAATGAGCCGTGCACGCGTGACCGTCGCGGGCTGAGTACGAGCGTCACGGAGGCCGGCGTGGGGCCGGGGGGCACGGCACTGCGATGCTCCTCTCTGTAATGCAGAGCTACTGTAGGACTGAAAGGTCATTTTAAGAAAAACGTTAACCAGCTTCACTTGACCCCGCGCTGTCAGTGACCGTGCACTGTTTCCGTGGATGTGACGTTAGTGAACGAGCGTGAGCTCTACTGCCTCTCACACCCTCCTCCTAGATTATTACAGCCATAGAACATTCCAGTAATTCCCTCTCCTTTGAAAAAGTGCTGACCTTTTACTTTGCACATGACCATTTGATTAATGTTTAATTTGGGGGGAGAAAGTAAGAATCCAAATGTCCTACTACAAACGTATGGCTCACACCGAGGCCCTGGCTGACACACACTTCTGGGGATTCCTGTGGGGGTTCTTGGCCCAGCGGTACATCCCAGAAGACTACCAGGATGTCCCCAAAGTGCCCTGGAAGTGGAGAGGCAGTGACGGACAGTCTGCCAGCCCAGAGGTTCTGAAGAGCACCACCACCCCGAGAATTCTGGCCTGCTCGGGACAGCCCAGACTGGAACGTGGCCCCTTTCCCGGCCAACCCCGAAAATATCTGGGTGTCAGAGCCAGCCTACCCGGAGAGACCTAGAATAGAAATATCCTAGCGAGTCTTTCCAGGCAGGCGCCCTCGGTCAGCAGCAGAGTGGCCCCCGTGGCCTCAGAGGACCTGGAAAAGAAGCATGCAGAGACTTGTCCTACAGCCTGGCCTCCGTGTACGTGTGCCGGCAATTACGGGCCATCCTCGGTCTGTCCCCATGTCACCGAGGGCCCTCCTCTGGGGAAAATACCAATATGGGTGCTCTTGGGAGTGAGGCTTCACAAGGTTTCATGACTGCTTCTGACAGCAGCATCTTTTCTCCTCATTAAGAGATCTTCTAGTTCACGAAAATTTGAGAACCTTTCTGCCTGAGTACCCTGAGCACATGCTCGCTTTTCAAAGGTCACCTACTCTGACACTACCCGGTGTCAGGCCGAGGCCTGGGCAGCTTGGATGTGGGGTTGGACGCCACGCCACGGTCGGCTGATACAACCCGGATCTAGTTGCGCTGCACCCGGGTCTAACCCAGACGTAGCACACGGCACTCTGCTCTGCACACGGCACCACACCCCACTGGCCCAGCCGTCTGCCTTCCCCTAAACCATTACCATACATGGACTTTCCTACCTCGAAGACACTCCCCTCCTTATACCCTTATAAAAATCGCTAGGCCTCGCCCTAGCCGGCAACTTCTCTGGCCGCCTCTCTCTGTCAGACCAGGGAACCTCGCCCAGAAGCGCTCCCAGTAAAGGCTCTACATTTCTATTCTCGTGTGGTCGGCCCATTCCTTACACCCCGGGGAGATTACAAAGAATGTGGACATAACAAACAAGTGACAGGACAGAAAAGGAACTGCACCTGCCACATATCTTTTTCTTTCTTTTTTGGAGAGGTTTTAGCTATAGGGCATGTGCGCTGGCCAGAAAGAGCGACAGTGACAGAGAACAAGAATTCACCACCCCCCGGGGGGGTGGCCACGCTGCAATCCTTTCTCCTCCATTCTCCTCTCAGGATCTTGAGCATGCACGCACATGGACCCGGCGTGAGTTTAAGCTAACAGGTCTGGGACTAGAACCGTGGTTGCCTTCATGGGAGTCCAGCAACATAGCCGTTATGCCAGCTGCTGGTCCCAATAATAACATTTTTAATCCATGCCACTTAATGCATTCAGTACATTAATTTCTGCTTGTTTGTTTGTTTGCTATAGGGTGCATATGCTTGTAGGGTAGGGTTCTGTGAGAAATCACTCCCTAGGAGGATGGCCACACCACAATCCCTTCTCCTCCCAGGATTTTGGGCACACGTGCACAACACGCACCTGGTATATTTTTCAGCTGAGATTCCAACCACACAGTTGGCCGTATGGGATCCAGCTTCCTTAACCACCACACCACCTGCTGACCAATTTCTCTACTTTTGACGATTCCTTGGTAGAAATAGGGAGGAAAGTTTTTTGTCTTTTGGGTTGTTTCTTAGAGGTGGTCTCTCTAGTGAAATGCAAAAGAGAAGCAGACATACCTACTAAGAATGCTAGTAAACTGGGTTCCTTTTAATAAAATGCTTCTCAAAGTTTTCCGTGAGATGTTGGCCTTCAAGGTGGAAATTTCCAAACTATTTCCATTTGCTACAACAGAAACCGCATGAGCAGTCAGGCCTGACGACAGAGGGCAGCTTGGTGGTGCCCAGAGAACACAAGGACAGAGACGCCCAGACGCTGTGCAGTCCTCTCCAGTCCGCACCTGCTCAGGGCTGATGGGGCTGCGCGCCCCCAAGGCCGCTGTAACTGGCCATGGGGAAAGCTCACCGTCACAGAAAGGTCAGTTGTGATGTCGGAAATGATTTGAAAGAACTTAACACTGCCAGTTGCTTAGAACTTAATGTTTACACAGGTATTTGCTCAACTATTGGCATCCCAGGGATCATTCTGGCAGCTTCTGTTCTGGGATCTCTAACCACATTTTTCAGAAAGTTCCCTGCCTCACTGCTCTCCGCTACCACTGGCACAGACCAGTGAAAGGAGAGATGCAGTTTTGTTTTATTTTTTGGAGAGGATTTTTTGCTATAGGGCGCATGCATTTGCCAGAAAGACAGAGAGAGACAGAGAGGCAGAAAGCGATAAATCACCCCCCAAGGGGGATGGCCACACCACAATCCCTTCTCCTCTGTTCTCCTCTCGGGATCTTGGGCACGCATGCACACGCGCCCGGCCTGAGTTTAAACCACAGGGTCTAGGACTCGAACTGCGGTGGACAACATGGGAGTCCAGCGACACAGCCATTATGCCATCTGCTGGTCCTGAGAGATACAACTGGACACTAAGACCAAGAGCCAGCAGCCCCTCGGGGCATCTGTTAGACAGTGCAGACCCGCCAGGTGGCATGATGCCTATGTTAACCTCCTGCCAGCATATGGCAGGGCCCGCTGTCTCCGCTCTTCACCTGTCATCCCCGACTGTCTCAGTTCTTAACTTGTCATTTCCTTTTGTGAGACCTCAAAGTGCCTTGAATGTACTGATTCAACTTCAAATTTCACTTGACTAATTTTGAAAACGGTGATAAAGTCCTAATTCTTTTTTTTTTTTTTCTCCATTTCATGTGTTATTATTCTCTAGGGGAAAACTAAGGATTATTGGGTTGTCAGAAATTATCCAGGTGAAAACGCATCATGACTTTTCTGGCGACCCTACACAACAGAAGCCATGTGACAGAGCCATTTGTCCCCGAACGTCCAGGCTTCTGTACATTCCAGAGCCTTCCTGCAGTAGGTGGGTCCCAGCCGGCAGACACAGTGGAAGTGATGGGTGTCACGCACGCGGAGACAGGCCGACCCCTGAGAGTGCTCGGGGTTTGCAGTTAAAATCCCACTGGGTGCACCCCGACCTGGGGCCGGCTGAGTCTGGGTGACATCGAGACCCTGCTGGGGTGCACATCTCTGTGCTCGCGCCCTCTCTCCTCACTCGTGAAAGAAGTAGGTGAGCAACTGAGTCGCCTTTCTCTTCCTCCAGGCCAGCGTGAACCGCACACGTTCTACTCAATGGGCTGAAGGCAGGAAGGTGCCCCATAGCTGGAGCTGCAATGTGAGTGCGAAGCAGCCATTTATAGTTCCACCAGTGAAACGCGAAAGCAATGTCTTACCCCACACAACAGGCACAGGTGATTAATTCACACCGCTACACTTAGGTTACACGTTTGAGGGTACAGTTCTCTATTCCCTAAACCTCGTAGTAAGATATCCCCACCTTAGAATAAACATGGCAGAGACAGCACAGCACTGACGTCCTCAGCGCAGCTTCAGCTGCATCCCAGGTCGCTGTGCTCCAACGGTGGGCCGAGGGAAGAGCCAGGAGCGCAGAGGAGTTCAAGACTGTTAATGCTCGGAGAGGAGAGAACTGAGACCAGTTGCATCCAGACGCCGAAGTGTGTATTCCTGGCACTGCTTTGAAGATGTTCATTGAGTAATTGAAATAGAGTCACTAAAATGTCTCAGGACCAGAAGATGGCATAGTGGTTGTTATTGGACTCCAACATGGACAACCATGGTTCAAATCTGGGACCCAGAGGCTTGTAAGTTAAGCCGGGAGTGTCTGTGTGCATGCCCAAGATCCCAGGAGGAGAATGGAGTAGAAGAGATTGAGGACACCCAGGAGGGAATGTCTGGCTTGCACTAGTCAGTGAACCTCATCCTGCCTCCATTGAACATCAGTCAGTTGAGACCTGTCTTGTAAACTGTGAAGCCTTGGTTCCTCATTTCTCCCAGACTGTGCCTCAGCTTCTCCTTCTCAGCACCCACCAGAGGGCACCACCTGGTTACAATCCTGACAGATCTAAGAGCACTGTAGCTAAACATTCAAATACTAATAGGGTTGAAATATTCCCCACTATCTACTGAATCTGCTGCACCAGCAAGCACAATAGAACAGCAAAGAGATTCTGGATCACCTCTGTCTGCTTGCTCCTGAACATTAAGGCTGAACCTCAAGAATTTGAAAGAAACACAACATTCATCAGATGACAAGAAATCACCGCCGGATCACGAGAAACATGGGAAAACAAGAAAATACCTCTCCTCCTAGGGAAAAGAGTAACTCTTCATCCACAAGCAGTTCGGTGAAAATCATGGAAATGTCTGATAAGGAATTCAGATCATTCATAATGTCTAAGCTAACAGAGATGGAAGAGAAGAGAGATAATGAACTGCTAAAGAGAAAGGAGAAAGAAATTGACGAGTTCCAAGAGATGAGGAAATTCCTGCAAGATCTAAAAGTGGAATTACACACTTTACAAAAGACTAAAACGGAACTACTAGAGATGAAGTCTATAATACAAGAAGTCAAAATCTCCCTGGAAAGCATTAAAAGCAGACTAGATCATTCAGAAAATAGAATCTCAGATGTAGAGGAGAAAATGGCTGGCCTAGAAAAATCCACCATGAAGGCTGAGAAAATGGCACAAAAATTTGAGAATAATATGCGAGAAGTACTGGATACCATCAAACGTCCAAATATCCGGATAATTGGCATTCCAGAAGGTGAGGAAACCCATAAGGGCATTGATAATCTATTCCAGGAAATCCTGCAAGAAAACTTTCCAAACCTAGAGAGGCATTCAAAGATCCAGTCCCAGGAAATACAACGGACCCCAAATAGAATCAACCCTAGAAGATCTTCTCCAAGACACATTATAGCCAGGTTGACCAAAACTGCAGACAAAGACAAGATACTAAGATTAGCAAGAGAAAAACATCAAGTTACCTACAAAGGACATCCCATCAGGCTAACAGCAGATCTCTCATCAGAAACAATAAAAGCGAGGAGAGAATGGGAAAATATATTCCAAGTGTTAAGAGAGAAGCAGTTTCAGCCAAGAATACTGTATCCGGCAAGATTATCTTTCAGGTGGGAAGAAAAGACAAGAACATTCTCAGATAAACAAAACCTGAAAGAATTTACCAGCACCAGACCAGACCTCCAAGAAGTTCTCAAGGATGTGCTGTATCAGGAAAACTAAACGCAGATACATGGAAATAAGAGTCCAAAAACTGAGAAAGTAGCTAACTTAATCATAGGGACAAGTCTGGAGTTGAATACTATATCCCAGAATTTAATCAGGAAAATTGAACCAGAACAGAAGATAAAAGTATATGAGACTGATAGGTTCATGCACCTACCATTTGAACAGAATCCTAACCTGTTTCCGGGCTTTAAGCAAAGTTCCTTGGCGGTTCTTTGATTTAAGTTAAAACTGGTTTTCTTAGTAGTAACGAGGGAACTCACCTTTGAAAGTAGTCAGGTTATGTAGGAAATTGTGTGATCAATGCAATGTGGGTGGGAAGGGAATGGAGGACAATTTTGGACACTAGAGGTGGTGTGAGAGGAGGGTGGGAAGGGACAGAGGGTCAGAAAGAGGGGTGGAATTAATTCTAGCAACTAGAAGTGGAAATTTATATTTTTTGTAATGTGCATGATTGAGTCACTATGCAGTGTGTACTGGATGGGAGATCGCATTTTGTGTGCTGTGATGATGCCTAGAGAAGGAATGTAAATTGAGTTACAAAAAAGAGTTTCAGGAAAACAAAATATATCTATTCAATGACTGCAGTAGGATATGTAGCCCCAGTTAGGTGCTACTTGATAGGATGCGTAAAGTTAGACTTGTGCTCATGGAGAGACAGTGTGGGAGGAGAATAGGAGGTGGCAGAGGGGAAGAGATAGGGAACCAAGGATGGGCGGAAAAAAGCAAAACATACAGAAAACAAGAAATGGGAGATCATTTGCTAATAATAACATGTTTGTTGATGTGCTTGACTAAGACAATATATAGTGTACTCTGGATGGAAAATCTCATTTTGTATGCTGTAATGATGTACAGTGAATGAATGCAAATAAAAAAATTGGAAAAAAAAAAAAGACTATTAATGCTCCACTTTAGCAAAACCCAGAGGTTAAGAGATAGAGTAGAAGAAGTGCATGACCTTATGTTAAACTCACTCTAATACCTCTGAAAGCTGGACCTAAGACTTAAAAAATAACTCAAGGGGAAAAAAGTAAAATAAGCATATTTCTAAACTTTGGAGGCTGAAATGCAAGATAATATCTCCCATGTGACAAGACCTAGGACTATTTACATCCTACATGATCTAAAATTAAATTCCTAAATCAAATTATTTTCTTTTCACATCTTCTCATGTGTCTTTGGTATAGCAGAGTACACTGAATGAGGGAGATAAAAGGATAGTAATGTTCAGAACAATAAGAAAAAGAATAGGGAATTAAGAAAGCCAAAAACAGGGCCAGCCAGTGGCGTGGTGGCAAGGAAGCTAGAGTCCACATGGCTAACTCCAGGGTTCGAGTCCTGAACCCAGTCTCTTGATAACAAGCTGGGCCATGAGTGTGTGAAGCCCAAAACTGTAAGAGGAGGATGGAAGAGAAGGGATCGCAGCATGGCCATTCCCTCTGGGAAGTGATTTCTTACTCTCCTCCTCTGGCGAGCACACAAGTCCTACAACAAAACTAAACAAACCAGCAAAAGCCAAGAACAAAGACTCAGGAAAGATGAAAAACTTATGAGAAAAATAAGGAGCAAGACAATTTTAAATAAAGAAAAACAAGTAGTAATTACGAATTCAACTCATTTTAAAGGGCCCAGTGAGTTGCTATTTTACTTTTGGCCTGCAGGTGGCAGCTGCTGCTACACTTGTAAGGAGACCAAGAACTTCTGCCCTGCCCTGGTGCGAGAGATCCGGACCGAACCCCACAGCTCTTGGAAAATGAAAAGCTGGGATTACGTTTCAGTCTTTCTCCATGCATTACAATAAATTTTTCAGAATAGCTTGAGCTTTGAGGTTTTTGTTTTGTTTTTTTTTTATTTTTTCAGAGGGTATGTGCTCTTGCCAGAGTTGAGGGGAGAGTGAGAAAGCCCCCCTGGGTAGATGGCCATTCCACCATCCCTTCTCCTTCATCCTCCTCAAGAATCTGGGGCACGTGCCTGCCGTGCATTCAGCTGCTGGGCCTAGCACTCTGCACACCACACTGCACACCTCGCTGCACACCACACTGCACACCACGCTGCACACCTCGCTGCACACCACACACACCACGCTGCACACCACGCTGCACACCTTGCTGCATACCACGCACACCATGCTGCACACCTCGCTGTACACCTCGCTGCATACCACGCACACCATGCTGCACACCACGCTGCACACCTCGCTGCATACCATGCACACCATGCTGCACACCTCGCTGCACACCACGCACACCATGCTGCACACCTCGCTGCGCACCTCGCTGCACATACCTCGCTGCACGCCTCGCTGCACATCACGCTGCACACCATGCACACCACGCTGTACACCTCACTGCACACCTCGCTGCACACCTCGCTGCGCACCTCACTGCACACCTCGCTGCACACCTCACTGCACACCTCGCCGCACATACCTCGCTGCACGCCTCACTGCACATCACGCTGCACACCACGCACACCACGCTGCACACCTCACTGCACACCTCGCTGCACACCTCGCTGCGCACCTCACTGCACACCATGTGGGGTCTAGATGCCTTGCCCCCACACTGCCTGACTGGCTCCATCTTTTCTTTTTTTTAATTAACTTTATTATTATAATTTTCAAAATTTTGTTTTAGGGCGCATGCGCTCACCAGAGAGAAAGAGAGAAAGAAACCAACCTGCCAGGTCTGGCACTCAAACTGCCGTTGGTCTTGTGGGAGCCAGCACCTTAACCACCATGCCACCTGCTGCTTCCCCCATAGCTTTAATTCTATAAATAATATGAAACAAATATCTCTGGGGGTATAATAGAAACAAAACAACAAATATATGTGCATTTCTTCCAGTGAGCAGTTCTCGGTTGCTGTTGGAACTCCCTGGGCTCATACCCTGTCTTGCCTGCTCTGCGGCTTTTTCCCCTTCTCAGTCGCCTGAACTCACTGGTGTACCATAGTCCAGATTATGCGAGGCCAGTTGTGTGGATGGGACAGAGCATTACACTAATTATGTGAATGTTAAACAAAGAACACCCTGCACTTTTTTCAAGGATACAGAGATCTCTGAGTATCAGGAAAGTCCAGCAGGAAGGCGGATGTTACCTGCATTGATGGCGTCTATGGGACAGAGAATGGGACTGAAAATATTAGAGAAAAAGAGAAAAACAATAAAGTAGACTTAGATTTATCCCTATGTATTTCATGTGTTTGTTTGGGTTTTTTGGGGTTTTTTTTGGTTCTTGTTTTGTTTTGTTTTGTTTTGTAAATAGTATTAGGTTTTGTTTGTTTGTTTAAAGAGAGATTTTTGCTGTAGGGCACGTGCACTCACCGGAGAGACAGAGAGACCGAAAGCAAGAAATCACCCTGCAGAAAGGGATGGCCATGCCACAATCCCTTCTTCTCCATTCTCCTCTCAGGAGCTTGGGCACACACGCACACATGCCCACGGTGAGTTTTAAGTTGCCGGGTCCAGGGCTCAAACCGCAGTCATCTAAGTGGGAGTCCAGTGACGTAACCATTACATCATCTGCTGGTCCTCGTAAATAGTATTTTTTATTTCATAATTTCAATTGCTTGTTAACATGTGTAGAAATATGACTGAATTTTGTACGTTGACTTTATATCCTAAGCTTCTGCTACATTCACTTGGTAGACTTTTTGTAGATTCCTCAGCATTTTCTGTGTAATCATGTCCTCTTGGGAGAAAGACAAGGGATGGCTGTTGCCCACCCCGTACATGTCCCTTCTCTTTCTTGCCTTCTTTCCTCGTCTAAGACTTCCAGGTTAATAACAGAGCAGGCAAAAATAAATAAGTAATAGAGCAGGCACTCTAGCATGGTTCTTGATCATGGCAGGGAGGCCACTGTTCTCTCATGAAGTGAAATGACAGCTGTAGGTATTTTAACGGCTATCAGTTCTCATCTATTTCTATCTTGCCACGAATTTTTTCAAAAATGAATATTAAATATTGTCACTTGGGAAATGACAACACAATTCTAAATATGGGTCCCATGGTCAAAGAGGTTCACAAAAAAAATAAGGATATTTTGAGTTGAACAACGATGCAAACACAACATATGGAACTTACAAGACAGCTGGAACAGCTCTTAGCGATGTATGGCACTAGGTGCCCTCATCAAAAGGAAGTCTTAAACCACCGATTTCAATTTCTATATTAATTGAGAGGATTGCATAGTTTTTTCTTTTAATCTACTAAAATGGTAAATTACTCTGATTGACTATTGAACATGAATCCAACTTGGTTATGATATATTATTCTTTTCCTATATTACTGGATTCGATTAGTATTTTGCTGAAGATATTTGCATCTAAGTTTATTTGATATATCAGTCTTAAATTGTCTTGTAAAATATCCTTTTCTGACCTTGGATCTATTTTATTTTTATAAATTACTGAGAGAGGAATTTTTTTTTTTGGGAGGGGGGAGATTTTTGCCATAGGGCACATGTGCTCGCAAGAAAGACAGAGACAGAAAGCCAGAAATCACCCCCAGGGGAGATGGCCACACCGCAATCCCTTCTCCTCCATTCTCCTCTCAGGATCTGGGGCACCACGCACGCGTGCCTGCCATGAGTTTAAACCACAAGGTCCAGGACTCGAACCGCGGTCAACTACATGGGAGTCCAACTGCTGGTCCCAGAGAGAGGAATGTTAAAACACCTATTACGTAGTTGTAACCTGAGTCTTCTACCTTTCCCCTTGAGATGTATCAGTGTTACTGATCTTGTCAAGGAACCAGCTCTTGCTGTTTTGTTGGTATTTCTGTTTGCCGTTTCACTGATTTCTGTTCTCACCACTTCTGTCCTTTTCTAGCTTTTTACGGTTGAAATTGAAATCAGTAGTTTAAGACTTCCTTTTGATGAGGGCATCTAACATTATACGTCTCTAAGAACCGTTCCAGCTGTCTCATAAGTTCGATATGTTGTGTTTTCATGTCCGTTCAACTCAAAATATTCTCTTATTTTTCCTGTGAACCTGACTCAGGACCCATATTTAGAATTGTGTTGCCGTTTCCAAATATTTTAGGAATTTTCCAGATACCTTTCTGTTATTGTTTACTTTCTCTTGTGTCCAAAGAATGTACATTGTTATAATCATTCTTAAATTGTTGAGATTTCGACATATAGGCAACCTCACTGGATATTTTATCTACATTTTAAAGGCATATATATTCTGCTGTTACTGGATATAGTCTCCTGTAAATGAGTTAATGTCAAGCTGATGGGAAGATTTTTCTAGATTCTTACTGACCTTTTTCTAGTTTTCTATTAATTACTGAAAGAGTAAAGTCGAAATCCCAACTAGACTTGAGGATTGGTCTTCCTTCTTTCTGGTTCGACCAGCTTCTGCGTCAGCACTCCTGCCTTGTCAGATGTGCACATGCTCGGGACTGCGTCTCTCGGAATGGTGACCTGTCTGTCACCGCGGAGTTTCTGGCAGTATTGTTTGTTCCAGTCTGCTTCCTCCGACATTGGTAATACTCACTCAACCTTGCTTTCAGTGGGCAAAGCATGCTTTCTTTGTGCTGTCCTCCTGTCTCTGTTCAGGTTGGAGGCGGGTCTCTTGTCCACAGCACACAGCGGAGCCTGGTGTCTCTACCCAGTGCAACGTGTGCCATCTAGCCGGGATGCCTGGGCCACCTGTTCCCATACAGACTGCCATCATGCGTGTGACCGGGTTCAAGTCCACCACCCTGCCACTGTTCCCCACTGCCCCAGCAGACTACCGTTGCTTGTTACGTGGGCAGCTCAGGGTGGGACAAAGGGGGTTTTCATGTTGCCTAACCGCGGTCAACTACATGGGAGTCCAACTGCTGGTCCCAGAGAGAGGAATGTTAAAACACCTATTACGTAGTTGTAACCTGAGTCTTCTACCTTTCCCCTTGAGATGTATCAGTGTTACTGATCTTGTCAAGGAACCAGCTCTTGCTGTTTTGTTGGTATTTCTGTTTGCCGTTTCACTGATTTCTGTTCTCACCACTTCTGTCCTTTTCTAGCTTTTTACGGTTGAAATTGAAATCAGTAGTTTAAGACTTCCTTTTGATGAGGGCATCTAACATTATACGTCTCTAAGAACCGTTCCAGCTGTCTCATAAGTTCGATATGTTGTGTTTTCATGTCCGTTCAACTCAAAATATTCTCTTATTTTTCCTGTGAACCTGACTCAGGACCCATATTTAGAATTGTGTTGCCGTTTCCAAATATTTTAGGAATTTTCCAGATACCTTTCTGTTATTGTTTACTTTCTCTTGTGTCCAAAGAATGTACATTGTTATAATCATTCTTAAATTGTTGAGATTTCGACATATAGGCAACCTCACTGGATATTTTATCTACATTTTAAAGGCATATATATTCTGCTGTTACTGGATATAGTCTCCTGTAAATGAGTTAATGTCAAGCTGATGGGAAGATTTTTCTAGATTCTTACTGACCTTTTTCTAGTTTTCTATTAATTACTGAAAGAGTAAAGTCGAAATCCCAACTAGACTTGAGGATTGGTCTTCCTTCTTTCTGGTTCGACCAGCTTCTGCGTCAGCACTCCTGCCTTGTCAGATGTGCACATGCTCGGGACTGCGTCTCTCGGAATGGTGACCTGTCTGTCACCGCGGAGTTTCTGGCAGTATTGTTTGTTCCAGTCTGCTTCCTCCGACATTGGTAATACTCACTCAACCTTGCTTTCAGTGGGCAAAGCATGCTTTCTTTGTGCTGTCCTCCTGTCTCTGTTCAGGTTGGAGGCGGGTCTCTTGTCCACAGCACAC
The DNA here is from genome assembly GCF_000334495.1 of Tupaia belangeri chinensis. Lineage (NCBI taxonomy): Eukaryota > Metazoa > Chordata > Mammalia > Scandentia > Tupaiidae > Tupaia > Tupaia belangeri. The sequence goes on from NW_006199647.1 coordinate 2,667,437, forward strand.
AGCGGAGCCTGGTGTCTCTACCCAGTGCAACGTGTGCCATCTAGCCGGGATGCCTGGGCCACCTGTTCCCATACAGACTGCCATCATGCGTGTGACCGGGTTCAAGTCCACCACCCTGCCACTGTTCCCCACTGCCCCAGCAGACTACCGTTGCTTGTTACGTGGGCAGCTCAGGGTGGGACAAAGGGGGTTTTCATGTTGCCTTGTTCATCATCAGCCTCAGGCTGGCTGTGTGTGCCCGGGGCTGCCAGGGTGGGTGGGTTTTCTCAGTGTTTCTACCCATCTCACTCAGGAATTGAACTCTGAGTGTTGGGCTGGAGAGACTTCTGGCTTCTCTTCCAGCAGCACACTGCTCTTTTTTTTCTTTTTAAGAGATTTTTTTTTTGCTATAAGGAGTGTGTGCTCACTGGAAAGACAGAGAGTCAGAGAAACAGCAAGAAATCACCCATTAGGACGGCTGTGCTGCAATCCCTTCTCCATTCTCTTTTCGGGACCTTGGGCACGCACACACACACACACACACACACACACACACACACATATATATATATATATATATATATATATGTATGTATTAAATGAGCACTCTATCTAAATAGACAGTTCTCAAAATCAGCCAATAAGTACATGAACAATGCTCAACATCACTTCTTATCAGGGAAATGGAAATCAAAACACGAAGAAGTGCCACCTCAGCCTGGCTCAAATGGCTATCAGAATACCAGGTGCCAAACTGGGCAGTGGTAAAACACTTGCTCCACAAGGCTGACCCGCATGGGAGGGTTCTGGGTTCATGTCCAGAGACCACCCTGAGGTGGTCTAGGCACGTGTATGAACACGACCTGGGGCTGGTGGAAGCTGGGGTGGACTGCAACATCAAGACCCTTTTGGGGAGCTCGCTCGCTCTCAGAAAAAGTCAGTCAATGAACTCAAATAAAAAGTGACGGTGAGGTTGTAGAGAAAGAGGAGCTCTTGGGCACTTTGGTAGCAATGCACATTATGGAGAACAGTACAGCAGGTCCCCAAACCTACAACTAGGACTACCTTATGATCCATTAACCCCGCTTTGGGGAATACATCCAAACAGAAGGAAATGGGCACGAGAAAGCCATATCTGCCACTCCTGTCTACTGCAGCCGTATTACGGTAACTCGGACACGGACTGGCCTAAGTAGCACTCAACTAACAGTGAAGGCAGAAAGCGCGCCACACATATGCGATGGAACTCCACTACACGGAGTAAGCTGCTGAAAGGCAGACTATGCATGTTCCAGCTCATTTGTGGAAATTAATGACTCAACTGGATAGAAGTAGAGAGGAGAATGGTGGGTTCCAGAAACTGAGAAGCGAGGGGGCAGGGAAATAAGGAGAACTTAGTTAATAAACTAAAAATTGCAGGAAGATAAGAGAATGGCTTCTAGAGCATTACAGCGCAGTAGCTACAGCTATAGTTTTCACAATGTAATGTGTATTTTAAAATCAATACAAGAGGATTTTTGGTGTTCCCACCATAAAGCAGTGATCATGTTCGAGATGGTGGCTGTGGCTATTGTCCTGATTTGATTATTATACATTACATTCATGTACTGAAAAGCCACATTGTACCCTGTAAATATGTGCAACTATTACATATCAATTAAAGATTATAACAAGGAATAGTGTGGGGACCAGCAGTTAGCGTAATGGCTATGTACCTGGACTCCCACATAGTCGACCGCAGTTCGCGTCCCAGACCCAGTGGCTTAAAACTCACGCCGGGCGCATGTGTGTGCATGCCCAAGATCCCGAGAGGAGAATGGAGAAGGGATTGTGGCATGGCCATCCCCCCTAGGGGGTGATTTCTCGCTTTCTGTCTCTCTCTGTCTTTCTGGTGAGCACACAAGCCCTATAGCAAAAACAAACAAACAAACAAAACCTCTCCAAAAAAAAAGAGAAAAATTTTAAATGGTAAGAAACATCTGACACAGGGAAGGTAAAGAAGCCTTACCTGAACAAGGGACGTCTGCTCCAGGGGTGACACGGACGATCGCAGAAAGCGCACACCTGTGGCCGCGTCTAGCCACTGTCCGACCGGCCGTGCAGCCAGGCCTGCCTTAACGACGGAGATGTGCCCCGAGTAGGTACTGTAATTCCCATGGTGTCCATACCAACTGCATCTGGGAAAGCTCCCCCTCCAACTCGGGAACGAATGCCCCTTGGCAGTTCCTTTCTGCAAAGGGGCTGGAGGAGAGGTCTTGCTACCCAGGGTCTCTACTGCCAACATCAAATGGCCAGCAGCACAGTAACCGGGTGTGCCTCTGGCTGGGGACCGGCCTAGTCCACCAGCCACCTGCCACGTAGCCGACTCCACCATGAATTCCCACGCACATCTGACCGGAGGACACCTGCCGTGGCCAAGCGGACAGGAGGGGAGCAGGGCGCCCCACGACAGGGCAGCGCTCTCCACGGGAGGCCGTTAGGCCCTTGCACAGCCGTGGCAGTCACTGCACTCCTCTCAAGTGTCTCTCCTCCTCTGGGAAGTGAGGTTCATCTGCCTCACAAACATCCCTTCCGGTTCGGGGGCTTCCTCCTGCTAATTCTGCCTCACTAAGCAGATCATGACTTCACAGATGAAGTAAAAGATGTTAAAGCCACATTACAATGAAGATTCTTGGTGTCAGTTTGGTGAAAAGGTGCATGGTGATAAATTCTAATAACTTCCTATAGTAGCTCAATAAATGATCTAATATATTTAAAAATAAAAATTAAGTAGCACTCAATTTATAAGCAATGTGTGCACTTGTTATCAATCTTTAGTTGAACTGCTCATCTTTTAATCATTTCTCTGACGGACCAAAGTAAAAAATGTTTTCTTTATTTTCTGACAATAGAAGTTATTAAATGATCATTGTAGTGTCAACCTTAAAAAAAAATAGGCTGAGGCAAAGCAAGTAAGGCCAGGGATCGTGATAGCACTGTTTCGTGAAACATTCACAGTTGAGTTTTAAAGATTACTTCATTAATATATTGGCTTGAATTCAGGGGTTGGAAGGGGACAAGAAAATATAATCAATATTCAGGAAGTCACTCATTCAGTTCACCAACATTGGCTCTTAGCAGACCTTGGGGCCTAACATTATTCTCCCCGCTGGATTACAAAAAACGATTAGGACCCAAATACTAGTTAGGCCGCAGTGCTAAGACTGAAACCCCAGTCTGTCTGGATTTTAAGAAACAACAGTTCAGGGAACCAGCAGTTAGCGTAATGGATTCCCACGTAGTCGACCGCGGTTTGTGTCCCGGGCCCGGTGGCTTAAAACTCACTCCGGGCGCGTGTGCGTGCGTGCCCAAGATCCCGAGAGGAGAATGGAGGAGAAGGGATTGCAGCGTGACCAGCCCCTGGGGGGTGATTTCTCGCTTTCTGTCTCTATGTCTCTCTCTGTCTATCTGGCGAGCGCAAGCGCCCTACAGTGAAAATCTCTCCAAAAAAAAAAAAAAAAAGAAAGAAACAACAGTTCAAAGAACAATAATCTAAAATGTAACAATTTTGCTAGGTTTGATTAAAATGGGATAAAATGGATGCTGAGTCTGCAGAGACCATGGTGGTTAAGATCTGGATCAAAGAAAGGGCTTCAGGGGAACCAGCAGTTAGCGTAATGCCTATGTCGCTGGACTCCCACGTAGTCAACCGTGGTTCGCATCCCGGACCCAGTAGCTTAAAACTCACGCTGGGTGCGTGTGCGTGCGTGCCCAAGATCCCAAGAGGAGAATGGAGGAGAAAGGATTGAGGCGTGACCATCCCCCCTGGGGGGTGATTTCTCGCTGTCTCTATGTCTCTCTCTGTCTGGCAAGCGCACGCGCCCTATAGCAAAAATCTCTCAAAAAAAAAGATAAAGAAAGGGCTTCGGCTTGAACACACTGGTATGTGTGAGTGTGTGCACAGAATCCCAATTTATGTGGCTTATTTTTAAGCAGAATACGAGTGACTTAGGCAGAGAGGAGGCAAAACCTGACAGGTTCTTCTTATTTGATTTTGAGAGTGAGAGACAGAGTTTGGAAATTTCGTGAAAAGTTTTTTCATTGGTCTAGCCCAAAAAGGTGGGACATGTGGAAGCAGGGATTTGTAGGCGACGGGTGGCTTCTCCGGCTTCTAGAGTGGTGACTGGAAAATGAAGGCTGCTGAGACGAGAAAGAAATGTACCTTTTTTTTGGAGACGTTTTTGCTACAGGGCACGTGCGCTCACCAGACAGAGACAAAAAGCAAGAAATCACACACACCTCCCCATGGGAATGGCCACGTCGCGCCCAGCGTGAATTTAAGCCACCGGGTTCAGGACGCGAACCGCGGTCAACTACATGAGAGTCCACCGACATAGCCATTACACTAACTGCTGGTCCAGAGAAAGGAATGTACTTTAACAGTGATTAGGAGGCTTAATGCACATCACAAAGATACTCCAAAACTACGCAGAGGGGAGAATGTTAGAAGAATCCTGTTACCAATGCGCCAAAGTGGTGTGTCCACACGTGGGCGTGACTCCCATAGGCCCTCTGGAAAGGACTTTGGAAAAATAGGAAAAAGCAGTCAGACTGCTGTCCACAGAGGGGGAAGGGATCGTAGGGTGCTTTTTTTTCTCTCTCCAACCAGCATAAAAGCCATATGGCAAAAATTTGTATTAAAAAAAAAATCATTCACTCGTGATTTTCAAGCTGCTGGGTCCTGGATTCAAACCCGATCTACCACGTTGGAATTCAGAGCCTTAACCACCACACCACTTGCTTGGCCTGGCAGGAATCCTTTAAAAAGGAGGACGTGCCTAGGTGGTCGATAAACGCGTCCTACGCCTAGACAGACGCTCACTAAGCTACGCCTCAAATCCGACTCAACCCAGGCTGGAGCGGCGGCAGGGCGGCGGGGAGACCGAGGCCCCACGCAGGAATAGAAGGCCCCTGGGCCTT
>NW_006199647.1:2672398-2672673 GCF_000334495.1 Tupaia belangeri chinensis
CCTCCCCCCGCCGCGACTCCGCACGAGCTCCGGGCCCCGCACCGTCGGCCAGAGCCGGACAGACCGCGGCGCTTCCAGCTCCAGAGCGCCGCAGCCGAGCGGCCCGCGCGCACGGAGGCAGCGCCGCCGAGCAGAGCGAGGTCCGCAGTGGGCGTCCTGCCAGCCGTGCCCGGCGCGGGCGGAAATGACGTCAGCGCGCTCGCCGGAAGAGGCGGGGCTCCGAGGAGCGCGGCCAATGGAGACGGGGAAGAGGCCGGGGGTGTGGCGGGGCGCGT